>NC_060162.1:988420-1007860 GCF_021292245.1 Micropterus dolomieu
AGCCCCCCCCCCCCCCCCCCCCCCCCCCAACCTACTGACACCATTATAGTGTGTTATAGATAATTTATTAATTGCTTAAATGATAAATTGGGGTCAGAGCAGCTAAACAGCAATAAAGCAGCATCAAATGAAGAATTAATAATATTCCACTGCCGGAGTGAAATGTAACGGTAAACCTAATGAAATAGTATAATAATGCCTGATAGACAAAGAGAAGTGTTCATGCTGCACTGCAGGAGTGACATAAGTAGTATTGTAATATGAATGGCCCGAGTGGAGATTGATAGAGATCCTCTTCTTCATTCCCCAACTGTTGTAATCTCACAGATGGCAATATCATTTACAATAGAGGCTGTCAGCTGGAGCCGGGCCAGACGCTATCTTAATAGGAGTTTGATCATCTGTAACTTTGGCTGCCTGTCAGTTGTTTTGGTTTTTTAAACGAGGCAAAGTAAAAAATATTCCGGCAATCAATCCTCATCGCTGTTTCCGGTAGTTATTTAGAAAAACAATTAAAGTTATCCATCACTGGGGGATTCAGTGGAAACAATTAAGTCACGTTAAACACAGAATCCCCAAAGGACAGAAGACTTCTGGGGCTGAAGTCCCTTTTTTTTACGAGAAGAGGAAAAACCTAAAACATTTGTGGCACACACAGCGACGCTGTTTACACTTTGTGTGTGATCAGATATCTGCAAAGCTAAACTGAATCTGACATCCCAATACTTACGGTACTTTCACTTAATGCACAACGTTTATTTGTAACAGAGTATTTTTATACTATGGGACAACTAGTTTTACTGAAGTAAAAGGTCTGAAAAATGGAAATCCTCAAATTAGATAACAAACCTTTTGTATTGCTTTGAAGTACAGCACAAGTGTACTCCCCCCCCCCCCACCCTGCCACTGTTAGAAAATAGAAAATAGCGACACTGGCTGGTGTATAATTAGTGATAATAATCAAATCTTCACCTTTGCCAGCTGAAACTTTATAGAGATGAACACATTAATGCATGAATAATAACAATCCAATAATATAATATAAATGATTCTGAAATGGGTCGTTCTACATAATAAGTACTTTTACTTTTGATACTTTAAATATATATTGATGCTAATACTTTTGTTTTTTTACTAAAGTAAAAGATCTGAATTCTTCTTCCAACACTGAAAATGTTAATCTGAAAATAAAATCGTAATAAAGTACAACATAAATGTACTTTATGCCCCCGCTGTTGGAAACAGAAAATAAAGAAGCCGGTCTGTAATTAGTGATAATAATTAGTGATGAACTGATGAACTCGGATGGAGATTGAGTCCGTATTTTGCCTGCAGGACTTCCCAGCTACCTGCCTGTGTGGAGGCGACGATGTTCAGACCTGAACATGTATTGTTCAACGTGACACGCTCAATTTATCATTAGTTGTGAGGGGAGAACGGATGAGTACACTTTCAATTTAGTTCCGCTGCTTTCTCCATTCATCACGCCTCTCTCATCATCCATCATTTCCCCAGCTCAGATCCATACCAAAACACACTTTCATAAGTTTAATGCAATTAATCTTCATGCTAAGATAATTTCATATTAATGAACAAAGACATTTATTTGATTATTCATTTGATGAAGTTGCATCGCATTGACAGGAACCGTGTCACCCTACTGAGCATGAAAGTGAAGATTTCAATGTGTTTCTTTTGTATTGTCTCTCTGCAGAGGTTCATGTACGCTTTCCCAGAGAGCCGGCGATGGCTGCGCCTTCTGTCTTCATACAACAAGCCCTGAGAAATTGGAAAAGTTGCAGCAATAGATAGGAGGTGACCTGGAAACAAAAGCAATCAAGGTTGGAGGAGGATGTCGGGGAGTGGAGGGCCAGCAGCAGCAGCAGCAGCCGCCGCCATCAGGCCGCCCTGTCAATAAAAGAAGAAATACCTTTTGAGGCACGGGGCCGAGGGCAAAGAGGAGTCTGCAATTTCACACCTTCATGTACCTCGCTGGAGGACATTTTTCATGTAACTCCACCTTCTCACTCAGTAAAACAGCATGAATTCTTGGGGACAGATTGCAGATGTGACGGCAGAAATGATTCCTCTCATAACAAACAAGAGGTAAAAGAGAGAGGGGCTCGGAGGAGGAGGAGGAGGAGGTCAGCAGCTCTCCTCTGCACGTCCAATCACTGCATGAGTACATAATTATTTTCTAAACTAAATAAACTCGAATTCAACCACAAATCAATCAGTTCTGCACTTGAAGAACTTCAGACTCAATTGTAGCTCAATCAAAGCGGGGAGGGAAAAAATCAATTCTGACCAATTATAGCCCGTTTCATTAGTGTATGCAAATCAGTGGCATGCTTTGAAAAGGTTTGGTCTCATATTTCCCCCTTCTGGTCAGACCGACTCACAGAGACTCAGTCAGGTTTAATCAGAGAGGCAGTTTCTTGTTTGTCTGTGACAGCTGTCTGTGGTCAGTTTCATTTTGTCCCGGTTGCACCGTGACCGGCCCCAGCATCACATCTCTGCAACCTCGTGACTGCAGCATGACCAGAGACACATACAGCTCAAACACATATCAGTACACGACCAAACAAGAGAATATCTTTCTACCATGACAGATTGTGTTTGTGTTAATCACACAAATCTCAACACTAAACTTTAGACACGCTGGAGAAATATACAGCATATGATGCTGGGACTGGCATAGATTTCAGATATCAAGGCTGTAGCTACCGCTGAGGTCACGTCCTTGGTATTAATTTCTTATAATTTGAGGGTGTTAGCAGCCTGAGCAACAATTGACTATTTTAAAGGCCAACAAAATAAATAAAGTATTGAGTTACTGGCAATGTGGAAAGAGCATTTAGACCTTTAGGCTACATATGATTTAGACCTTTACATTTAACTTATTCAAAAACTGGCTCAGGGCATGTAAAAAAGAGCGAGTCCATGCAAGGTACTTACTTAAAACAAATATAAATTATTAAAGTAAAGTAATCTCAAGTAAAAAAGAAGGTGCCACAGCATGTAGGTAAGCTGCATGAAGGGAGAGAATGGACCAAATACATGGGCCAGCTTTTATAGCTGAAGGGCCCAGAAGAGCTCCATCAGCTGACGACTCTACCAAGTCAGCAAATTGTCCGCTAAGGTTGGCAGAACAACCTCCAAACAGTAGGAGGGGCATCACACACCCCGTCTTAACAAATTAAAGGTTCTACCTTGGCATCGGAAACAGAAGATATATCAAAGGCAAAACAAAACGAGACATTAACTCAATTTTAACCTTGGCCCTTTATAAGGGATTTCCATCATATTAGAATGGCTCTAAACACAAATATGGCACCATAACAGTGAGATTAACTTTTCACTACCATCCATCTTACCAGATTCAATACTCCAATCCCCCTTTCACAATCCTTGAATCCAGGGAAGCAATTTCAGGATAGGAAACTACTAGCAAAGAGAATCTGGTGAATTGGCATGTAAATAATCACATGATAAAACAGGTGCTTATCATGGACAGGTGGTTAACAACTTACACCAATATTTTAGTCCCCGAACAAAAAATCTCATAAAACCCAGGCAGTTCAAGACGAGGTTTTCAAGCAATTCAGCTGTACATCCAGATCAGATAAAGCATAAATTTTACAGTTTCAACCATATTATTTCTAAGATTACAAGCCCAAAGACAAAAAGCCTGATACAGGAACATGTGTAATGGTAAAGTCATTGCCACAATAGAGCCTCCCTAATCTTACTAGTTCCATTCACCATTCTAGTGTCACCCCAGTCTTCAGATACTGGTGGTTGGTACTTTTGCACTGATTCCACTGGCACCAAAAGGCAACCAGAAACTGACGACCCTCTAGAAACCAGGGAAATGCTCCCAAGATGTTGTCCTCTATGTTCTCCGCCACACTTTCTCAATAGGAGACCAACAAACTGGTTTGCCTCCTATTGAGATCAACCCTTAAGCCTACAAAGGGATGCATGGCTCCCACAAACTAATGTGGCTCATCCTAAACAAATAGATGTTAGGTCTCAAAACGGGTTTGTGACTAAACAAGGTGAGGACAAATGCAGCTCTCTTCAACATCCACCAAGAACAAACTCCACAAAAAAAATAGTTCTAGTCTAAACAGCAGAACAAAAAACTTTGCATGAAACTCCCCAAAATCTTAACTACGATGCTAAATACCAACGGCACTTTTATCTTCACATCTAACAAGCATGCACCAAGACTCATTTTAGCATTCACTAACCACAAACCAAATTGTTCATAAACATACCCACCAACTATTTCTCATTTGCCACAGAAGGCAAGATTCAACATTACCAAATGGGTTTGGATCCTTGACTTTACTTTGTCACAAACTGGGTCAGGGAATGTGATGTTTAAATGCTTTACAGTCAGCTAGTTTTAACTACTAAATATAGCTACAGTTAGCTAGCTAGCTAACTGTATATGAACCAGTTAAAACTGTTTTATATACATTTAGCTAGTTTTAACTGCTTTATAAATAGTTAGCTAGTTTAACTACTTTATATACAGTTAGCTAGTTTTAACTGATTTATAAATAGTTAGCTAGTTTAACTGCTTTATATACAGTTATCTAGTTTTAACTGCTTTATAAATAGTTAGCTAGTTTAACTGCTTTATATACAGTTATCTAGTTTTAACTGCTTTATAAATAGTTAGCTAGTTTAACTACTTTATATACAGTTAGCTAGTTTTAACTGCTTTATAAATAGTTAGCTAGTTTAACTGCTTTATATACAGTTAGCTAGTTTAACTACTTTATATACAGTTAGCTAGTTTTAACTGCTTTATATACAGTTAGCTAGTTTAACTGCTTTATATACAGTTAGCTGGTTTAACTGCTTTATATACAGTTAGTTTAACTGCTTTATATACAGTTAGCTGGTTTAACTGCTTTATATACAGTTAGTTTAACTGCTTTATATACAGTTAACTAGTTTAACTACTTAATTTACAGTTAGCTTGTTTAAATTACTTTATATACAGTCAGCCAGTTTTAACTACTTTATATACAGTTAGCTAGTTTTATCACATCATCCTCTCATGTAAGTGTTTTGATGTTAGCTTCAGTCATTGACAGAGAAAGTTATGATGTCACATACGCGACTTTTGGGTTTGTGGTCTTTGTGACTACACATTTTCACAGTCATATATCTCAACAGTTTTACATCAAACTACGATCTTCTTTAATTTAAAATGTATCTTTTAAATTGACAAAGATCATATGTGTAATTCAGGGCACAATTCAAATTCACCACATAAATATGAAATGAAAGCATGTGAAAAGAGGAAATGTCTCTTTGGTGACAGTGATAAAAGCTCAGAGACATCAGAAACATGACTTTATAAATGCTAGCGATAGTGGTGATTTTATAAGTGGAGGAAAACGGTACAATATTTCTCATTGAAATGTTTTGGACAATTTGTACTCAGTTATCTTGCACCACTGCATTTTAAATGTGGTGGTTATGATAAGAAATACTGTAGGCCGTTGAATAAGATGCAGCTGGCCAACATATAGATTTGAGGAATCTGTCTGAATATGGACAGTGTGGTTTATCCTCCCCCCGCCTGTATTGATCCCCCTCTCTGAGCTGTATTGTACCTCCTCAGCATCACATACATTACAGCAGGAGCACAGAATAGATGGCAGAACAATGTATTTAAAGGCATTACACTCGAACTAATGGCAAGTCTTAGAGAGAGCCTCGGCCATTTACCCTCGTGAGTGGTCAGACTGCTCAGTTCCCAGCACAGCGTGATTTAAAATGATGTCCTCTGTGGACTACATTCACTTGGATTTAATTTGGAAATGTATTCATATTTACTTAGGTTACCTGCATTGCATTTGTATAGATCACTTGAGGGTAAAAGTAAAATTGAGCAAATTGAATCAACATATTGGGACATACGGGGTAGTTGTATGGAGTCCAGAGTCGGGGTCACTCCAATGCCTTTTATGATGTCCCTCTGAAATCTATCTGAATCACATTAAATTGGATATAAAGATGTGCAGACACATACATCACAGTAAATGGTGTGGTGGAGCATCGCTCGCCAAGAATCCCACCTCAACAATCGGGTTATAGAATCGGCTTTAGATCCTATTAATAATTCACAATCTTGTTAGGGGAGAACAAACATTTCTGTTCAAGCAATTTGAGTTGCGGGATTGTTATTATAGCCGGGAGCTGGAGGCGGCCTCAGTGTGAGAGACAGAGA
The DNA here is from genome assembly GCF_021292245.1 of Micropterus dolomieu. Lineage (NCBI taxonomy): Eukaryota > Metazoa > Chordata > Actinopteri > Centrarchiformes > Centrarchidae > Micropterus > Micropterus dolomieu. Next base: position 994,677 of record NC_060162.1, read on the forward strand.
GGCTGTGAAATGTAAGCTTTGCTGTGTGTGGAAGAATAACTCCATGCTATTTCACAGTCTCTGCTTTCTTTATTAAAGCACCGTCACAGTAAACATGTCTTGCCACGACTCAGCTGTGCAGCCGTTTACTGCAATTCTTCTTTCTCATCCACTGCCTCCATTAAACTCGAGGAGGAAGAGGTTTTTATTTTTTATTATCAAGGACATACGCTGCCCTTACACAACCTTGATAATCAGGTGAAGACTTCCAACCAAAAGTGTTTTAGGGCTAACAATTCTTTTCATTATTGATTGATCTGAAAAAACTATTTTCTCGATTAATGCACTGTGAAATATCAGAAAATCATGAAAAATGTCCGACAAGATGTCTTAGAGTGTCTTGTTTTGTCTCACAAACAGACTTCGATGAACTCTCAGACAGTTCAGGTCCATTTTTAAACATTAAAATGGTTCCACACTGCTAATAAGGTTCAATGTTTATGTGTGTAAATGCATTAACGTCCATGCACCAAACTATTTTCAGATATGTGAGTGTACAGAGACCCTCAGTTATGATTTATAATAGTAGACAAAGTTTTGATTCCCTTCTGATCCGTTTCTTTTGGATCTAAACCCTTTCACTGTGTGTGGGCCAACACAGCAGACCAGACGATGAAAGAATCTATTAGAGCTTTTCAAAACAGAAATAAAACATAAAATGTTAAGTAGTTTCTTTATTTGCACATACAATTATTAGACAACAGCATAAAACCAGGGAAAAGAATAAAACAGACATGACAGTTAAGAAGCCACAGACGGATCTCCCTTACAATCGCAATCAATTTAATTGATGTTGTTCTTGTTTGTATTTGTTTTATATTTTCTTTGTCTTTGTTGTGTGAATATTATAACTGTTAATAATAATAAACCAGCTGTATTTATTTCAGCATTCTTGCTTATACAGTTGACTCGAACGATTAATCGATTATTAGAACAGTTGCTGTTGATCAACTAATAAATGAATGGACTGATGGGTTCAGCTCTTCAGTATCGTACTAAATTGCTTTCTTTCAGTTTTCAGAAAGCTGTTAATTCAAAAAGTCAAACTGACACTAACACACATGTTTGGTCCTCAGAAAACAAACACCTCATGTAATATTTAATAACCAGGTGAGCAGCTCTGAGACTGAACGGCTGAAGACTTAAACTGCATGTGTTTTTACTAACTTCTGCAGAAATAACACGTTTTTCTTGTTAAAATCTTTGGCTGTTTTGATTAGAATTTTTTTTCGATTTCACATATTTATTTTTTTTTAGACTCTGCTGTGAAAATTGAGCCTCAGCGATCTTAAGATGCTGTCGTTACATGAAAAATAAAATCAACTCATGTGGAAGAAACTGTGATTGTAAATGTGATTATTGTCTTAACAAAGTGAGATGATATAAATAACTGTTACTGTGAAATATATCTGGATCTCTACCTGAATGTAGCATTTACAACACAGTGCAGTACACTGAGGTCTTCTGTATTTGTTATGGTAATTTGGGGCTTTAGGGGGTAATACTGTGTATATATATATATATATGGGTGTGTAAGTGTGTATTACCTCCTCTGCTTGGATCGTTATTTTTGTTTTCCTTTGCCTTTTATTCACTTTATTTCTTTATTAACATTTTGAACATTCAGTTGGTTCCAATTTGGTAAATATAAAAAAAAGGTATCATGAAGTTTTCTGTTCAAATAACCCGGGGAAGCACACATTTATTCCTTCTTTTCTTTTATGATTCTTTTCATGATGATTGCTGTTTCTGTCTCTTCTCTGAGTTTTGTTGACTGGTTATCACATTATTTTGTGCTGTAACGTGATGTTAGTTGGTGCTGCGTTTCCTTTAAATGTTGAAACAAACACTTTATAAAAATCACTGTGGGAACTGATGCTAGTTTTGCAATATTTATATATATATATATATATATATATATATATATAAGAAATGGAAACATCTGTGTGGTGGGTGATCGGAGGACACAAGTAGGCCACGATTGATTTTATTGATTGATTTAAAGGTTTGTCTTCACCTCCCATTGTTCTTTTTCTTCATGTTTTCTCTCTTATTTACTTTCTATTTGATCTTTGCCTTCACTTATTTTTCTCATACATGCATACCAACTACACACAACATGTACCACCTTCTGCACGCTGCATCTTATCCTGCACAGCTCGCTCTAACTATGCTGCGCTCATGTGATAACAGTCTGTCAGTTTATACCGCATCAGTAAAAAATAAAATAACAAAAATACACAAACGTGATGTGAACATAAATGTGCTTGCAGATGATTTTTTTTTGTGAGTAATATTTTTTATGTCAACAGAGATTCGCAGGTAAAAGAGCAAGAAAATACATTTGGTTTAAAAAATATAAACATTTAAAACATTTGCTCATACAGCATGTGGTCAGCGTTTGGTTTTCAGTTCAGCACACAGCTCTGTGTGAAAACATCTTGTAACAGTCTTCAGCAGTGAGCCAGGAGGAGGAGGGTAAACAGGATTGTTCTGTGGTCCTGCGCTGCCTCCTGCTGGTGGAAATACACTCCTACACTCTCAGCGCTGGAGTCAGACTTTAGTTAAAAACTGTGCAATAAGACTTTCACAGTGATCTTCTGTGTTTAAGGTCTCCTGGAGGTTCTGCTTTCTGAACACACATCCAGTTCACATTTCAGTGGGTAGCTAACGATGATCAGAGTCCGGCATCACTGCTCCTCTGTGTTTTCACTGCAAGCTTTCAGAGAGCCGTTCTGTCCAACAATGATGCTGCTGTACATCTTCTGCTGCTCCTGCTTATACGAATCCTTCACTTTCTGTCTTTTCAGTCCTCCGTCCCTGCAAGACGGAAATAACACATCAAACTCTGAATAATCAGGACGAGCAGATGAGTCTGAAAAGTAAAGCTGCAAAACAACACTGTGAAAACACTGTAATTATTCTTCACTGTGTACTTTAAGCATCAAAGTACTCATTATGAAGAACAGTGTTGTACATTTTATAACAGGATTATTATTGCAGATGTATTAACATGTAAGATGCATTTTAATGTTGGCAGGTGAAGCTCATGCAGGTGTGTTTTCAGGCCACAGGATGGAGGCTACATGTGAGGAAATATAAGTTAAAGAGCAATAGGATCTCTGATTGACTGAGTTATGAAAAAATATACTTAATAAGGATTACTGAAACACTGGACTGGAGCTGCTGTAACGTTCAAGACAGAAACAGCCGTATTGAAGCAGGAAATGAAGATCCGGTAAAATAATTTTGTTATGCGTCTTTACATTTCCTTCTCTCACTCTCTGCTCTCTTCCTTCTTGCTATATTCTCTTTGTCCTTAACTAATAAGGACAAACACAATGAGACTGTTGAGTAGTTAAAAAAGGGCTCAGGTCCTTGTTGAAGATCCTGCCTAAAAATGGGTTGGATATTTTAAACAGCGTATCTCTAAGTAAGACGGTGTTTCAGAAGGTAAAAGAACGTGAGCTGCAGAGGAGACCAAACCTTATTCTTTTAATATGATAACTTCATCTCTGTTATTTAGTTAAAATATATCCTACATAACATTATAGTTTTAAACAATTTAACGTGTGTCAGAGGGACGCTTGAATTAAGTTAAGTAACTCATTGTAGTAAAAAGAACAATATTCTATATATAAAGTATTGTACTTAAATACAGTACTTTGTTATTTCAGGGGAAAACTTTTGGATACAGTTGAAGGCGGACTGGAAACACTAAAGTAAACTAAATTCTGAAGTAACTCTCATGATTAATGATGCAGAAACTGAAAGAGAGTATGAAAACAAATTCTTTTGAGTGATAATAGATCATAAACTCAAACCTGACGTAAATCTTTATCAAATCAAAACTAAAAAGTCTAAATCCACTGCAATACTGCACAAAACCAAAGACATCTTGAATCTGGCCCACATATTACTGTGTATTATTGACTGGAAAAAACTAAATTAAACTTTCCACCACTGATGATGAGTGAAGGGTACTGTGGGTGTTCAGTGACCCGGCTCACCATGCCAGGTCCAGCAGGCCTCCCTGATGAGCGATGGCAGATTTCACTCTGTTGGCAAACTGAGCTGCATCCTCACCGTCCTGCTCACAACACACACACACACACAATACACACAGAGTACATGTTGGTACGCAGGAAGCTGCTCATTCGGAGCGTGTTGTCATATTCAATAAAACGGTACTTCATGCAGGTTTACGTCTTTAACTTCTAAAGAAGCAACAGGTGGGATATATTGTAGTTATAGTAAAGTACTGTAAGTAATGTGTGTTAAAAGCCGGGCTGGATGTTTGCTCTGCAGAGACGCCTTCAAGTCACTAAAGTTTAATTTCTTTGGTCATAAGACTGACTTCTAGTCTAAAACAACAGTGTGGTTCATCGGACGTCTCCAGTCAGCTGATGATATTCTGATTAGTGCACAATGTTGTGGAATAGATAAACAAAAATGCACAAAGACAGACGTGACCGCCAACAACAGTGTACGAGAGATTACGTCCACAAATGTCACATAAGAACTAAAATGTTCAGTATATTTAATAATTCACATCCTAAAGTTTGATGCTGCTTGTGGTGAATAAGCTGTGTGGTAAACGTTTCTGTCCCTCCTGACAGATGATGTTTCAGGTCCAGGCGTTACCTGTCGGCTCATGGGAGGGAGGTACCACACATTGACCACGATGGCCCAGCTGGTCATCATCCGCAGCAGGTAACTGACCATGTTGTATTTGGCGCTGTTCCAGAAAGCGTCGCCAAACCGAGGGTCGTACTGCAACACAGAGCTGGAGTTAACTCAGGGGAACTTAGGTGCGTTCACACCTAACATGTTCTGACAGACTGTGATGTGTTTGATTATGTGAGAAAACTGTTCATTTAGGATTTAGGATGACTTCAAATGAAACTACTATACTATCACACAGTGGATCAACGGCGCAGGTTAAATGTACACGGAGCAGTGGACACGAGTCGCCTCTATCCGACTTGTAGCCCCGCCATAAAGCCTCCCCCGCTTTCTGGTCTCCATTCCTCTAAACGGGACCGTAATTTACTAAATGAAGATCAAGCTGAGAAGATGAAACATTTTCTCATAGACTTCGATAGAATCACACTTCTTTCTGCGGCCGGTGGAGTCGCCCCCTGCTGGCTGCTGGACAGAAGGCTTGAGGTTTTTCCGCATTGGCTTCACTCAGCTTGGTTGGGAGCGAGAACGTGTTGACGTGTTGATGCAAACTCTTTTCATTGAGACGGTGACGGACTGATCTGTTTATGAACCCTAATATATTGAAACCAATCTCGAGTCCAGTGCACGTCTAACTGTGATCATTGCCTTTACCTTGATTGTGACGGGGTAAATTGTTCCACCGATTTCAAAGCTTCCCTTCTTGAACATCATGACTGAAGTGTTGTTGATGCAGGTTCCTGTTAAAAACAGACAGACAGGAGTCATCTGACGGTAAAACCACCGTCCTCACATCACGAGCTACAGCGAGGCAGACTCTGACCTTCAGGAAATATCAGGATGGGAAGTTTGGTCTTCGCTGCGATGTGAGCTCTCAGCCTGCCGACAGAGGAACAGATGTGGTTAGTCACACGGGAGGAAGATGACACTGATCTTAACTCTGGCGAGTTGAGTTCTGTTGTTTCCTGTTTTATTTTGAAGTTTTCTGCCTCTTGTATCTTGTCTAAACTTTGCTTCCTCGCTGGTGTCTCATCGATTGTCTGAATTTGTTCCACCTTCCCCCTTTTATAATTAAGTCTGTATCTTTTCATTGTTTAGTGTCGCTTCATCCTCGTTTACTGATGAGTCTCTGCCTGGTGTGACTGGATTATTGCAGTTATTTTTGGATAGTAGATTTCACTGTATTTCCACCATCGCTCTAAGTTGCCTCACCTTATTAATAAACATCACACATAAACAACCTTAGTGTCTGCGTTTGGGTGCAAAAGCTTTGTTTCCTGTGTCTGCGCTCGGCAACAGGTGACATTTTGAGAGACCCATAACACAAAACTCAGCCCTAGACGCTGAGGCCACTGAGTATCGCTACTACATCCCTTTAAGGTATCGGTAACAGAAATAGCCCAGTCCCGAGTAGTATTGAAAGTTCCCCAGTCAAATGAGTACTGCATTCGATCCTTCTTTAAAAGAGAAGAAAGAGAAGGGCACGCTTCTTTTTTCTTGCTTATGTGCCCCCGCAGATTGTAAGCCAAGTCCATGGGTGTTTTTAACAGCTCTCAGGCGGTTCGTTACTGTTACAAGTTTATCACCACAAGTTTCCCTTTGTTTCATCTTCTGATATGCTTTAACACTACTCGCCATTCACATCAATCATTGTCATATCAATTCAACCTTTTTGTGGCACAGCAGCCACGGAGGACATTCTCCAGATGTGGTCAGTGTGATCAGCTGGATGTAAAGGCTTTCTGTTCTTCGCTTCTAGTGACATGTTTAAGCCGACTCCTAACTCGTTTTCTACTTCTTACTGTTGACTTTTTGGAAGACATTTGTCACTCACCACTAAAATAAAAAGCCGAGCCCTCTTAATTCAATTCTTCAACGTTTATTGATCCAAAGTTAACAAAATAATTCTCTGTGGTTTAATTTCAACTTATTCTCACTCCTCCTCTCTTATTCAAATACAAATACAATTCACGTCGATCAATTCTGACTAAACTGTCTCGTTTGCCTTCGTGTGTCCAACAAAGTCTGAAGCCACAGACACGTAGTAAATTTAGAATATGAGTGTTGCACATTTCCTCCGTTAACCCCTGACCAAACATGTCTCACTGACATGTTGCACTGTTCAACAGCATGTTCCTTTACAGCTGCAGGCGTGTTTGTACAGTGTAGCTGTAGCTTATCATGTGCTGCACACCGAGGCTAAGCAGCTCTAAAAAAAAGCAGCTGAAGACACTGTGATCAGTTCTGCGGTCAGAACGACGGGTTAACAGGATGTAATGTGAGAACAAACTAAAGTACAGAAGGCTGCCGGCTGACTAATGCTCTCTACACAACGGAAGAAATGTCTTATGTAAAATTGCTGAATCACTGTTAAATCATCTGTTGAATAACTCAAACAGGTTCAGACTGTCCAGCCGTACAGATTAGAAAACCTTGGACTCTTCTAATCTCCGTTTCTGGAGATTTGCTTGTTGCTAACTGGTTCTGACTGGAGAGTGTTGTTTAGGAAAGACATGATATCTGTAGGAGCTTTATGACCTTGTTGGTAAAACTAAGCTAGTGGGAGGGGGGGGTTGACAGTCCGATGCTGTGTCTCTATTCGCGCACTTCCATACTTACACTTAGAGGCCATAAGTGCGTTCACACTGAGAAGTATGGCAAAATGCAGCACTGTGAGTACCCGGATGGTGGACACCTCTCACCCTCAACGACCGCCATTTTAGCTACGTAGCGGAAGGGGCGGGACCAACAACACGGGAGAAGCGGGAAGCAGCAGAGAGAGAGGCCAACAACAACAGGACGTCTTTTACAAGTTTCATCACTAAATCCACTTCTGAGAAGTTTTGAGGCGAGAAATCAAATGTGTGTAGATGTCGAATATTAACAGTTTTACGGAAAGTGATGGCGGATCAAAAATGTGCTTGAAAGTTTACGGAGTTCAGAAGCTCTGCAAGTGGCGGCGGGGAAGCCAACGCAGCGGCTGTTTCTCAATACAGAGTTCTGTACTTAAAAGCTCGGACTTGGCAAGTTCGGCTCGGGAGTACAAACTCCCAGGAACGGGAGCACGCAGTCCGTCATTCAGCAATTGGAACAGCAGCGGACTTGATGACAGCCGGACCCGTTAGCGGGCGGGATCTCCGAAAACGTCACAGCAATTTTTTAAATCAGCTCTGTCTTGAGAAATCAGCCACATATTTGGAGTTTAAACAACTATATTCCCGCATAAAAAACTCTTAAAACTACTATATGTGACACAAGAACAGCAGGATTATAACTTACAGTTGTGAGTTTTCTCCTGCGACTTTTTGGCGGCGAAATGCATCCTGGGATATCTGGCTATCCGAAGTCCACACAAGTCACCACCGATGCAGGCTCGGTAAAACGTGCAGAGCGAGAACACATCCGGTTATTTGACTGTACTGGGCAAGATGCGGACTTTTGAATTGGAACAGTACTTTGGCTGCGACTGATGACGTTTCACAAGAACAAACAAGAACGCAGACTGAGAAACAGCCAGAGAGTCGGGTGTAGCTGCAGCCTCCCGTCAGTCTTAAACGCAGCAGCAGAAACTCCAGCAGCAACAGCGGAGGAAACAACAGCTGTCAGACAGTTTTAATGTTAATGCTGCTGTTATTCTGTCATTACATTACAGTCATTTAAATTAAATGTAGAGACATGCGGCTCCTGATGTGCTGATGTATGTCCTGGCTTGTAAAACTTAAAAAATAAATAAACAGGAATAGTAGACATTACATTGTTAGTGTACAGTTGTGGTTACAATACTTGCTTTCTATTGCTTTTATTTTATATAATTCTTATTTATGCACCAATATACCAAAGAAAAGTACTTGTAAGTTTGAACTTGGCAATAAACCAGATTCTGAGCATTTTATTTTGGGTGATAAAGCCTGGCGGTAAAATCATTTCCGGCACAACAGCAGTGTTTGACACCACCCTGTCGAAATTAACGCACTAAGCAAGTAAACATAGTGTACGCGGTGTACTGCATGTTAGTATACTCAAGGAAGTACCCGGATTGAGACACAGCGTGAGACAAGACTAACACAAGACTAACGTGTTAAATTTGTGATGTTGTGTCGTTTATTTGCATCACTTATCGTGTGTGAAGACTTGTACTTGTACTTATTTAAAACTCTTCTCTGCAGCGAAGGTGCTTGTTGTTGGTGGGTTTTTTCCTGTCACTGCCTCGCTGTCTGTCTCACCTGCTCGTCACAGCGTGGCGGTCTTTCATCTCTGACCTCTCGAACCAAACGTGAGGACACGCCCTCACTATCGCCCTCTGAATGACCCCCAATAGACCTCCGTGAATCTGGCCCACCTGTGGACGACACGGAGCGGTGACATCGCCACATCAAAACACCTGGACTAAGAGACCCTGACCCGCCCCCTGTTGAGGATACTCACCATGGCGTAGCAGCCGTCATTGGCCAGAATCACAATATCGATCGGCGAGGTGTGATTTGCAACACAGATTCCTCCTTTCTGAGGCTTATTTTCTCTGCAGAGACAAGATGATTACTGGATTCAAACTTACAGTAAGTTTCAGCTTCATGTTGTCAAGTGTCAGTAGTAAAAGTACACAAGTATTATCAGCTTCATGCAGTAAAATATCTGAATCTATATGACATTATGAGATTGTTAATGCAGATGCATCGATGTTAGAACAGCATTTTACCTTTGAAGCTGCTGGAGGTGGAGCTAGTTTTTCTGCTTTAAATTCACTTCGCTAGTTTTGACTAGAACTGACTACGCACTGATTTTATAGAAGAGCTCAAAAGTCAAAGTTTAAAAGCAGTTTGGAAACGCCGGCTTAATCTTTGACAGCCTGCTGTAATTTATAAACTTGTTTTTAATGTAAAATCTTAATGTGAAAAGCAACCTGTGACTCCAGCTGTTAGATGACTGTGGTGGGACAAACGTTCCATCATGGTTTGTTAGCAGCTCCTGATGTGTGAAACAAAGTTAATGAACCAAAGAATGAGAATCGGAGCAGCTGTAACTGACCTGTTGTGGTACTGGATGGTGGCTGACAGTCCTCTGGCACAGATCCTGTAGCAGGTCAGATGCACCAGCTCGCTCAGCCAGTTCTTTGCACTGCAAACACAGAAATACACAACGTTCAGAGCCCAAACTTTAAAGGACTTATTGTTTTAGGCTGCGGTTTCCTGCTGTACCTGCTCTCAGGCAGAAATCCAACCAGAATCGTTCCGATGACGAGCCACGTGAGGCCGATGATCGCCAGAGTGATCCTGCAGGAACACAAGAGGGATGTTAAAGGATCATTCTGGTTCATTCTGACTCAGACTTTTATGTTTCTGCTGCTGTCCATCGTTTTTTTTTAATCAGTGACAATAAAAAAGCACTCACTCAGATTCACTGTGTGTTATTTCAAATAACATCAGGAACTCATCAGGTGAGTGAATTTTTCTGAGCGCCACAAACAAAACGACTGAAACGACTCTTTTATACAATCCGAATTTGATCCACTCAGGCCATTAGCATTTGGAAAGTATTCAACGTGCCTCAGACTGACCTGAGAGGGAAGAGGACGCAGTAGCGCACGAAGACGCCGAGGCCCCAGATGACGGTGAGGCGGAGGCTGATGTAGCGGAAGTTCTGGTTGGTCCGGGTGAGGAGGTTCCAGGAGGCGAGCTCCTCGGAGGAGAAGCGCTGCGTCACCTGGTCGTCCACGATGCTCTCCAGACCTTTCTTGTAGAAGTAGAAGGCGTCGCTTAGAGCAAACTCCCCCCCCGCCAGGGACCGGGAGCTCTGCCCCATCTCCTCCTCCATCGAGCCCCCTGCTCGCTCAATGATGCCTGCGACACAAAACTGTTGGTTACAACGCAACAGCCGATAGCAGCTGATCGCAGATAGATAAAGAAAATTCATCTATTTTGATAAGTGATTAATCATCTCAGTAATTTTTTTAAGCAAAACTGTGAAAGCACATATTTGTTGTTAATTCTTGTTATTCTATATTTTTATATGTTGTCAAATATACAGTATATTCATGTACACAACATCCTCTCCCGCTGCAACACGTCTGCACGACACAAACCCAGAATAATGCACATATTATAATATAAATATCTGCCACGTCGTTCTTTCTTATTATTCTCATATAACTTGCATTTGTTTATTCCATATTAAAGATTTCTGCATTTATTTATATCAACTGTATGTTTGTCTACGTGTAGCACTTTAACACCAAAGCAAATTCCTTGTGCGTGTAAAATACTACTTGGCAATAAAGCTTCTTCTGATTCTGATTCTGAAACATTTGCTGGTTTTAGTTGACTAACAGTTTCAGTTCGACTTGTCTTGATATTTTACAGTTTAAAAATTAACAGCAAGAATAGACTGAATAAACTGTTAAATATCTTTATAGATATTTCTCTGCTGACATTTACTAGGATCTGTGTCTCACACCAGCCCTGAGTACATAAAACACAATCAAACAATATAACGTGTGTCTGTGGTGAAGGGTTGGGTGTTTCTCCTCCAACCATCGTCCACACCTCTGTGTACACAAGTATTTAACTTAAGAGCTTGATGTAAAAACAAACTCTGCAGTCGTCCTCAGCTAACTAACTCAAACTAGAATCACCGCCCTGATGTTGTTTTGCCTGCCGACCGGTCTAGTTGCAGTTTACACACGTCTGGCTGACCCATGTTAATATATGTAGTGGATACTTGGTTTGAATAGAATAAAAGGTAAAAGTGTATTTTTTTTGGCTAAATTTAAGTTATTAATGATACTTAGCAGTGTTGTTGTACTCGAGACCGGTCTTAAGACCACTTTTTGATGGTCTGGGTCTCGTCTCGGTCTCGGACATTGAGGACTCTGGATATTATTTCAAGACCAGTCAAGATCATAACTGTGGGAATGTCAATAAATTGCTTTTGTATTGGCTGATTTATTTGTTAACATTCTAACTTTGATTGGATGTAAAACGTATTACTTCAAATGCAACCAGTAACCCTAATTAAAATGTGTTGTTACCGTTAACGACTGTCCCCGCGATGGTCAGCGTGGAAAAGTAGTGTTGAATAAAGACGCTTACGTTGGTTTCAGCTCTTAGTGTTTGTATGTGGGTGTTTTAACGGGAATGTGGATCTTTCAGATCAGTTTGAGAAGCACCTGTGATCTAGTTCCACATTTTATTGTGTCATGTAATGTGGGGAACTGGTCTTGGTCTTGACTTGGTCTCACCCTCCATCGGTCTTGGTCTCGACTTGGTGTCAGCCCCTAAAAGTCTCGGTCTTGATAAACTCGGACTCTTGACCACAACACTAATCCTTGGTGTGATTCCAGTGAATTTACACAGTTGAACTGATTAATGAATCAGATGTTTTGGATAAACAGGTACTGTGTAAAGTTGGCTTCTTACAGAGTCCAGCTACACCACATGGTGCTTCTGTTGGCGAGCGCCAATACGTTGTTCGCAGTCACGTGATTCTGATGCAATCGACATTCAGAGCGAGGCAGGAAGTGAAAAGCTTCTGGACGAGACAGAGGAAAGCCGACGCCGTGCTTGTTGTTGTTTACTTATTTTGTTGTCCCACGCCACGTGTGTGTGAAGTCTTAATTATATCTTAAATTATGGCAAAAAAGGTCACGATGACCTTTGACCTTTCAGAAGTTTCCCTTATCCACTTCTGTTCTGAGTTATGGTGTTGGATAATGGCCAGGACCTTATGATGTCGCAGTGAAGCCAAATTTGAAGACATTCTCTCAAGGCGTTATAAGGAGATCTCACGAGAACGAGACGGACAACCTGGAAACACAACAACTCTAAATAAAAACCAAGCCTGTTGTAGTTTAAGAGTTTAGTCAAGACCCCTTAGCATTGTTTTTTAATGCCCTGAGTACCTGTTAGCGATGTTTTTGTGCGTTAGATTATCAAAATAAACATAGTAAATGTTGTAAAACGTCACAATTAGGGGTGTCCTCACTTTTGTTGCCAGCGGTTTAGACACTAACGGCTGTGTGATGTGTTATTTTGAGGGGGCGGCAAATTTACACTGTTATACAAGCTGCACACTCACGACTTTACACTGTTATACAAGCTGCACACTCACGACTTTACACTGTTATACAAGCTGCACACTCACTACTTTACACTGTTATACAAGCTGCACACTCACGACTTTACACTGTTATACAAGCTGCACGCTCACGACTTTACACTGTTATACAAGCTGCACACTCACTACTTTACACTGTTATACAAGCTGCACACTCACTACTTTACACTGTTATACAAGCTGCACACTCACAACTTTACACTGTTATACAAGCTGCACACTCACGACTTTACACTGTTATACAAGCTGCACACTCACGACTTTACACTGTTATACAAGCTGCACACTCACGACTTTACACTGTTATACAAGCTGCACACTCACTACTTTACACTGTTATACAAGCTGTACAC
>NC_060162.1:1007960-1033071 GCF_021292245.1 Micropterus dolomieu
CTCACTACTTTACACTGTTATACAAGCTGTACACTCACTACTTTACACTGTTATACAAGCTGCACACTCACGACTTTACACTGTTATACAAGCTGCACACTCACGACTTTACACTGTTATACAAGCTGCACACTCACGACTTTACACTGTTATACAAGCTGCACACTCACGACTTTACACTGTTATACAAGCTGCACACTCACTACTTTACACTGTTATACAAGCTGCACACTCACGACTTTACACTGTTATACAAGCTGCACACTCACGACTTTACACTGTTATACAAGCTGCACACTCACGACTTTACACTGTTATACAAGCTGAACACTCACGACTTTACACTGCAGCAAAGTGTCATTTCTTCAGTGTTGAAACATGAAAAGATAAAATCACATATTTACAGAAATGTGAGGGCTGCACTCACTTCTGTGAGATGCTGTATGTGAGTGATGTAACTCACATAATGTCACTAAAAGGATATAATAAGGTTTTTGTTTCACACGGGAAACAAACTCCAGTCTCCCGGGTGAAAATCCGGTTTCTGAACCACCCGTCCACCCCGATCGCCTCCTTCCTCATGCTTTTCTGTTATTTATAGCAATACTTTCAGTGTTGAACTATGGCGGTAAACCCTGTCCGCTGAACTATTACAAAGGGAGGTCAAGTGTGTTGGTACCAGACGCTGAAGCACGTGACAAAGCGTGGCTGTTTGACGCCCTGGGAACATACGATAATAATAATAATTAGCTGCTGGAAGATTGTATTAATGATGATTCAGAATGTAAAGTTCTCCACATGTCTCTATGAGAGGAACTCTTTCTAAAGCTTGAAATGAGATTAAGCTGCAGCAGAGGAACAGTCTGAGGATCACGAGGACGCTGACCTCTCAGAAATGTTTAACCTCAGAGTGCAGCTTTGTTTCCCCTGATAGGGCCTGTGCTTCCTGCAGCAGGCAAACAGCAGGAACTTATATGAGCTAACGTAGAGGGAAAAACGTTTTGGAGCGAGTGTCACATGGAAATTCATCTGTATTTTACCTGGCACTCTTCAGCTTTTCCTCTAAATACTGAAGCTCTACGCTCGATCGTTTTAAAGTCAGAGGACTTCTCTGAATTTATAATATGTATTTTAAAGCTTTGACCAAAGGTTCAGCCTGAGAAAAATAAGAAATCATCTGTCATGATCTGTCTGATTTAAATATGAGCAGGTTCCTGTTTCAGTGCCAAGTGCACAATAAATTCTATAACAGGCCGTTAGTGAAGCAAAGAAGGAAAACATCTGTGTGCGTTTTCTACACACGTTTGTAACTGGACAAATAACGGTGGATGTTTATGTGAGAATACTTTATGTTCAGTGATGCGCATGCACTGACTGTGTGGGTAGTAATGAAACAAACCCTGCAGTGTGAACGTGCAGCCTGCTGCTTGTGAACGCGCAGCAGAGCCGACACACACACAGAGCAGCAGCAAAGTTATGCAATCTGTTGTTGCATCATCATTGTGAGACGAACCATGTGTTTTTCACCCTGCAGCACCCCGACATCAGATGCTGGAGCTGACCAATGGAGAGCCCACACTCACACACCCCGCGTCACATGATCTCTGTCTGCAGCTGAAACAAATCCCTCACGCAGCAGCAGGACACAATGTCCTGAGAGCACAGAGGAAGCCCAGCTGCAGACCTCACGCCTCCTCAGTCCGGTTGTTTCTTTAGTTTTAAGTTTACCCAGCGGCAGCTTCAGCCGGTCCTCCTGTGTACAGAGCTGCAGCCAGTGTTCATTTTCACTGTTCCTCGATTAATCGATGAATTATTTGGTCGATAAAATATCTGAAAACAGTAAAGAGTGGCTGTTATAATTCCCTTCAGCTCGCGGTGACGTCTTCAGATGTCTCGTTTTGTCCGACCAACCGTCCAAAACTCAAAGATACTCACTTTAACATAATGTACGTCAAAGAAAGTCTTCCAATCCTCACATCTGAGACACAGCAAATGTTTGACAAACAATGACCGAAAACGATCTTTCGATTAACAACTGATTTCCTGTTGATCGATTAACTGACTAATCGATGCAGCTGTAGCAGGTAAACGTTGTACGCTGTAAGAAATTCACACATACTTATCACGGTCCAGATCAGAGCCGCAGCCTGTCCTGTTCTCTGACTTTAGACTTTTAACGTTATATATCCAGGTGTTTCCAGGTGTTGGGAAGTGAAACTGCGTATGTTTTACAGTAGTCTGACGCCTTTAGTGTCTCAGCTGTGTGACGTGGGATAAATGTCCTGAATCTGCTGGTGTGGAGTCGCTGCTGCTCATCAGGATACATTAGCTGCTACTAGCATAACACACCACAGTCTCACGCCTAACCGTCAGAGGAAATGTTGCATTGTAGGGAACGTAGGCGCCAGGTTTGCACCAGGAATAAAAACAGGATGTCTCTGGTTCAGCTGTTGTGGCTGACGCTGATGACAGTCACACGCCGGAGGGGGAACCTTCTTCAGCCTGTTTTTATCAGCATGTGGGAACATTTCAGATTTAGAGTGAAAGAGTTTCCTGACTGAGGTGTAAAGTAGTTTGTGGATAAACAGAATAAACGCTGCCGAACATGAAGCAGCGGCTGGAAGTGAAGAAAGCGATGAGGAGGCCGTAACCTTCTTCACGTCAACACGTCGTCATATTCTCCACGGGGATTAAGTGTCGACTGCGGCTCTTTTAAAGACCTCGCTGTGTCGTCTTCTTCTTCTGTGGTGGTTTAATCAGCCGATGAGCTCGTGTTCTCACAGCAGGGTTTAGTTTCACCATTTAAAACACTTAAAATTTAAACTGAGTTTGGTTGGAAACTCGACTGACGAGTCTGATCGTTAATCAGACCTGAGAGCTAACAAGCCGCTGCGTCCTCCAGTCCTGGAAAAATAACTCTTTAAGTACAATTTTGCTGTACTTTACTTGAGTATTTCTTTGAGTCTATTTTGTACTTTTTACCCCACTACATTTATCCAACAGCTTGTAGTAGTAGTTGTCATAGATTAACCTACCCAACACTAATAAACTACTAACACATTAACACATCAGTAATAAAGATAAAGTGATATATAATAATACATCAGTCTGCATAATAAGTACTTTGGAAGTAAATTTGCTGAAAGTACTTCTGTATTTTTGCTTTAAATGCAGGATATGCATGTACTGGAGTATTTTCACGTTGCTGTATTACTTATTAAGCAAAGGCCTATTTTATTTGCTATTTCTTTATATTTATTATTATGTTTTGTTAATTTGCCATCAGCCTTTCTGTTTTTCCTTTTCTTCTCTTTCTATTGTTAGATTTTTAATATTTAATTTCATTTATTTATTTATTTTTTATATTTTATATTTATATTTTAAATATTGTTTATCGATTATGTTTTTTAGTTGATGATAACTGATTGTGTGAAGTCAGGTCTGTGTAACACACGTGTGAGAGTGCATTTTAGTGCTGCTGTCGCTCTACAGGAGCCTGGTGAGGCACTGAGATGATCACTGTTCATTAAAGTATGTTTTTATTCATGCTTTCAGCTCCCAGTTAATCTGACTTACCTTTGGGCAGAGGCACAGGGACGCCGGGCTGCTCCTGCCGACCCCTCTGGATTCGTAACGTGGCCCACTATAAAGAAAGTTATTTTCAGATGACCCCTGACACGATGTCTGCGGCTGCACATTTCATAACTGAACAAACAAATTAAGTAAGGAGTGGAGCGGGCGACAGCAGGCAGGTTCTCCTGAGGACAAACTAAAACCAACAAACTAAACTCCAGCAGGGAGAAGAGTGAAAAAAAGACGCTCGTTACCTGCAGGATTTTGACCAGGATCTGGATGTAGACCCCGGTGACGCCCAGAGAGAGGCCGAACATGGCGGGCAGCATGATGAGGAACACCACCACAAACACCCACACCTGGAACACACCGACAGCCACACACCACAGGTCCTCCATCACCGACAGCTGAGGAAGCCTGAGGTCAAATCATCATCTGCAAACAGAAACACCAGAGTGGCTGTACGGATGTCACGTGTCTGCGCAGCACTTTGGTCCACACTGGAATATCTCAACCACTTCTGGACAGACTGGAATGAAAGTTCGTTCAGATCTTCATTCTCTGAGTTTTTCATCTAGCGCCACCATCAGGTCAAATACCCGCAGAGCTGATGATGTTCCCATCAGCCTCAGCTGCACGCTGTGTTTCGCTGAAGCGACCGTCAGAAAGTTAGAAAAAGTGACTATTTTGTTTCTTCATTTGATTAATTTTCCAAACAAAAATGCTAAAACTTCAGCTGGTTTTCTCTGTTTTATATTAAACATAAACTGAATAAGGACAATAAAGGACAATGAGTTACAAGTACAATACAGAAGTACAATATTTCCCTCTGAGATGTAGTGGAGTTGAAGTATAAAGATGCATAAACTGGAAATACTCAAATAAAGTACCTTTAAACTGGACTCAGTGGTGGAATTTAACCCTTTTAGTGTCTTCTAGTCCAACTTTAAAGTTACTTTATTCTTCTACACTAGATTTTAAGAGGGAAATATTGTACTTTAATTTGTAGATTCGTCTTACAAAACATCCTATTATCTTATAAAATATGCATACATCTTTACAGTATATTATATCTTTGTAAAGAGAATAAAAAGTAGTTAAAAGCACAGCTAAAAACATTAAAATGATGGTTAATACATCAATAATAACAATCCAATCTTATATGAAACAAATAGGCTATAATAATTTAACATTTTGTACAATGAGTACTTTTACTTGTTTATATATTTTTAGTATAAAGATGCATAAACCGGAAATACTCAAATAAAGTACCTTTAAAGGACACTCAGTGGTGGAATTTAACACATACTTTTAATCAAGCTCACTCTTGTCCAATTCTTCTGCACTAGATTTTAAGAGGAAAGTTTAATTTGTAGATTCATCTTACAAAACAAACGATTATCGTATTAACTATTTTAATGCAGTATATTACATCTTTATAAATAAATAAAAAGTAAAGTTTTATCTATAATGCTTCTGTACTTTTACTTTGATGTTGAATGCAGGACTTGTAATAAAGTATCTTTAAAAGGTTGTTTTTCTACTATAATTTCAGTAAAGTATCTAAATAGTTACTTAGGTTTTATTTAAGTACACGAATAAGTACTTCATTCCAGTAATAGCGGGTGTTTCCCATAGACTAACTAGCTGAACGATAGGAAGCTGCAGTTAGTCAAAGTATTTAGAGTTATATAAACTAAAGTACACTAAAAAACAAACAACAGATACACAAACAACAACAACATGTAAACATGTAGCCTATATTTGCGTTTAAATAAGTACCTGGGAGGAGTCGGAGAGGGAGTCGCAGCCGCAGACGTCCTGCAGTAACAAAGAAAGTCTCGCACCGTGAAGTCGGAGCTCACTGGGCCGTTTTAGACGCGCCCCCTCCGGAGCCTCCTGCTGCCGGACTGCGCTGGAAAAACGCACAATTTAACTGCGCCTATGTTGCGCTTCAGTCACGCTCCTGGTTTCATGTTTGTAGTCAACAAGCAGCATGGCGGAGGCGACTGTCCGTATGTCCGGGATTGTTTTAGCTTCTCTGATGTTCCAGCATGTTAACAGCGATTCAGACGTGGTGAGAAATACATTCATTTATATTTCAGTAAAGTCGGTTTGTTTACAGTGGACCGCGGTGGGCGGGAACGTTAGCTTAAATGCTTCCGGTTGAGGAGTTAGCAAACAGAGCAGAAGTGTCCCAGTGTTATTAACACACTTTTAAGTTAATTAGTTCTTGTTTAGTAGTTTAAATGCTAACGTTTTAGCCTGGGGTTTGGAGCATTAAAGAAATGTTTGTCGTTTAAGTGAAGCTAAAACTCCCACCTCGCTATTTCTGCAACTTTTCTTTAAGCTAAGAGTTCCTGTCCAGTCCTGACAAGCCAGACTCCGTTTAAAAATGTTTCTAATTTAACGTGACACCTATTATGGACAAGTATACACACCTTTTGAAATGTGACTGAATGCATTTTAGACGTTTTTCGGGTCTGCTGATTAACTCGGCATATGTATAATCCAACAAACAAGTTTTTATTTAATTAAATATGGGCCTGGATGGATGGATGGATATTTCTCACTGCACATTCATTTTTATTCTCCAGTTTAAATGAATTCAATAAATTTTAAGGGCTGCAACTATCTTATATCCCTGTTATTGATCAATTTGCCAAATATTTATTTGTTAATTTTTTTTAGTCTACATTAGTTTAACCTTAAAATGTCTTCTTTTGTTTAACCAAAAGTCCAAATATACAGTTTACATAACATTTGACAAAGGACAGCTGCAAATTCTGCTGTTTCAGTTTTTACTTGAAAAGTCTAAGAAGCAATTTTCAGAATAGTTGCTGATTGTTTTTCTGTTGTTTGACTCATTTATTAAAACGGTTTAATTTTTAGCTTGTGTTTTGTTTTAAAGCCTGTTTGTGTTGTTTAATCCCTTTTTGTTTCTTTCAGATCTTGTTTTATTGTCTTACGTAACACAGGTGCTTTACATACAAACTTTCCTTGCAGATCGCATGTACAGAAGGTCAACCTGTACATTTACCATTTATTTATTTATTTATTTATTTATTTATTTATTTAGAAGGGACAGTGCAAATTAATGAACATATTTGCTTTTTCAGCAATGTAAATATGCCAGAATAAGCCTATAAAGGATATTTTCCATCTGTAGTCAAATAGCTCCAAGACACAACTATTACTTATTTCTGTCATGTTAAATAAATTAGAGTCAGTCTGAGAGCCAAGTTAATATCCCAGTTTTATTTGTGTGTTGTCGCTCTGCAGGAAGGCCTCATCCTCGGAGAGAGCAGGTTTGATGAGCAGGTCACCATCAGCGACTCTCAGGCGGACCACATTCACATTGAGGAGATCTACAGTAGGTTCACGCCGGCCTCGTGCAGCGTTGCGTCCTCCCTGCCACACACGATAACACGTCTCCGTTTCTTTAACAGATGTCCAGAAGCACATCGCCTGCCGCAGACTGAACGAGTGAGTGCAGGAGCTTTTTATATTTTATAGAAGTCTACAGCAGCTGTTAATGGTGCAGATGTTTGTCCTGACCTCTGTGTCTGCAGCTTCTACAACAGCGCAGGAGAGGTGGACATGAACGCCATAAAGAGCATCCTGGCAGACAATAAGCAGGTAAGTCACAAACATCTGGTAGGTAAAACAGCTGCAGAGCCAAGCTGTGGCGTTTAAAGACGTTTGTGTTTGACACCTGGAGGAGAGCGTGATTGGCTGGTACCGACAGCGCAGGAACACGGATCAGCAGATGACGTTCAGAGAGAAGGTCATCCACGAGAAGCTGAAGGTGTCTCTGTCCAACCCTCACATGATCTTCCTGCTGCTGACGCCCAGCAAGGTAACGACCGCAGGCTCCACCCACAGGATGGAGTACGCCGCCTTCATCTCCCGCAGCAGGTGAGCGCTCTCAGGTGTTGGCGTTAACGCCGTGTCTGTCTTCAGCCACTCATGTGATGTCTTAACTAAATCGTAGTTAACATTTTGGAGTGGCCTTTTATTGTGGCCAGCCTAAGGCTTTTTATTGTAGCCAGCCTAAGGCTTTTTATTGTGGCCAGCCTAAGGCTTTTTATTGTGGCCAGCCTAAGGCTTTTTATTGTGGCCAGCCTAAGACTTTTTATTGTGGCCAGCCTAAGACTTTTTATTGTGGCCAGCCTAAGGCACACCTGTGCAATCCCCATGCTGTCTGATCAGCATCTTGATATGCCACACCTGTGAGGTGGATGGATTATCTCTGCAAAGGAGAAGTGCTCACTGACACAGATTTTGACAGATTTGTGAACAATATTTGAGAGAAATAGGCCTTTTGTGTACGTAGAGAAAGTCTTAGGTCTTTGAGTTCAACTCATGATGAATGGGGGCAAAAACTTAAGTGTTGCGTTTATAATTTTGTTCAGTTTAAAGCTAATTGTTAGTTGCAGCCTTAATGTAAACTAACTTGTAGTTACTGAACCTCTAGTGTCGACTTTACGCCCTGACCTAGGATAGAACGTGCAGCTGGTGCAGCCCAGTACAGGACTTTAAGTATTTGTACACTGTGGTATTACTACTTGTACTCAGGTAAAATATCTGAGTCCTCTTCTGTCTGAAAGCTCTTAGTATCTGTGTTTTAGCCTCCAGCAGACGTCGTGTTTGTGTTCTCTGCTCTGATGATGATGATGATAACGTGTGTCCTGTTTGGTGAAGGCGGATCATGAACGTCCCTGTACTCGTCAACAACCTGGGTTTACTGGAGCAGCTGGCGTACTGGAAGGTGTCTGCGCCGTGCTCGGCAGAGGGTTATAACTCCACCATGAAGAAACACGGGTACGACGCTGCACGCGGCGACGGGGGTCACGTCAGGTCGCGTCTCTGCTCGTGTGACTGAAGCTTTGTGTCTTGTTCCAGGTCCAGGTTCTTCTCCTCCAATGGGCTGCTGAGAGAAGTGAACGACGTGAACACGATGAACGAGTCTCTGCAGGCGGAGCTGCAGGTGAGCAGCAGCAGCCGCAGCAGGTGAAGTGTTTTAACTTCCTGCCGCTTCAACCTCTCAGTCTTTGTGTTTCCTGTCGGACAGAAAGCGTGCAGCGACGTGGAGGAGAGCGAGCGTCTGGTCGAGGCTCTGCAGGCCGACGTGGCGGCGCTCAGGGGGAGGCTGAGCGAGAGAAAGCAGAGCGGCAAGGGAAAAGGTGAGCCGCTGAACACATCCATGATGTCGGGAATTGATCCTGTGACGCGCTCCGAGATTATCAGTAGAGCTGAAACCATCAGTCACGTAATCGATTAGTTGATGATCAGCAAATGTTTATGCAATTGTTTCAAAACTCGTTTTAATCTTTTCAATTATTTTCATGCAGAAATAGTTAAAATGTGCCAAATATTCTCACATCACAGCCTCTCAAATGTGACGATTTCCTGCTTTTCTGTCTTTCACATGAAAGTAAACTGAATATTTTTTGGTTTTTGAGCTGCTGATTGGACGAAAATGAGACGTCTAAAGGACATTTTACAGACTAATTGTTGTTAATTTTTGCAGCAGCATTGCAAAAGTCTTGCCCGCTATTGGGCCTCAGGTGTCTAGTTTGTTTGCTAACCAGTATACACAAACGATACACGTATTTTGTTTTCTCTTTGGAAGGAGCTAGGCTAGCAGTTTCCCCCTGCTTTCAGTCTTTGTGCTAAGCTAAAGGCAGGCAGGTATGTACAAAGTGTCTTCCGACAACAGGCTGTCGCTGTCAGTAAGTGAGATGTCTGTCCAGGTCATACTTATATAAGGAGGGTTAAAATCAAGGAATAGTGTCCAATTAACCTTCCTAGTTTGAAGCTGAATGGAGTTGAACACATCGTAGACCTCCATCTGTAGTGGATGCACCAAGATCAGAGTGGTGATCAGTAGTTAGGGGCTGTGCTGACTGATCAAAGTTCACCAGTGTCACCTTGACTGAACGGGGAGTTGCAGATATCTGGGACAGAAAGTTCTTATCTTAAGTCTTAGATGGGAAGAATCTAAGATAGGTTTTTCCCAGTTTGGTATTACAGAAGTAAACAAACTAACTTTAGTAATCCTATCTTATCTCAGGTTAGGAAATCCTAAATTCTCAATCCAACATCACTTCATCATCAACTTTTATATATACTATGCTTTTTTTATTATATTATGTTACCCATCAACAAGATATCAAGATTCTGAAACATATCATTGAAAAAGGAAAGTAAATTATGATTACTATAATTAAGGCTTCAGGCTAACGTTACCGTGTTTTTCATAGTTTTCTTGTCTTCACTGATCTCCTCCTATCATCAACATGCATTAGCAGACGTTACATATACAGAACATTGTTATTCACAGAGACGTTACATCGCCTGCAGCCTTTCTACTAACGAGTGTTTTGTCATCAGCTCATCGTAAAGATCTGCTATAAACCTTTAAATTAATAACTTCCACCTGTTGACATTTACCTGGTTTTATAAAAAGCAAAGACGGAGCAGCCATGTGGACTAAAGAAGTACAAACACCACCTGGTGGAGAGGTGAAAGTTAGGACTGCTCAACAGTTACTCTAAAGTCAGGAGAGTTTATTTAAGATGTTGGGAAGTTGTGTAAAACACTTATCTTAAGTTAGGGCAGGAATCAGGTCCTAACCCTTATCAATATTCTGACCAGCTGAGAGAGGATCTGGACGTGTCTGTAAAACGACCCCAGATGTGCAGAGTCGGGTCTTCAGAACAGCAGAGTCCAGGTTCAGGTCTGTTTCCTGTCTGTCAGCAGCTGCAGACGAGGATCCACCCGAGCAGAGGAACAACCTGCTGCTGCACGAGGCCGTCAGGGCCCTGTTCGCCCGCTCGCCTCTCTTCCACTCTCAGACTCTGACCCTCGAGGCCTTTCCTGTTCCCGACGACTGCTGCGGCGCCGACGGGCGGGAGGAAGACGTCTCCACAACAACGAACGCTCAGGAAACTCTCTCCCTGCTGCACCCCGGCAGGACGAACTCCCGGAAGAGACCGAGAGAGATGCTGCCGGGGTCGGAGAGGAAACGCAGGAAGAGCAAGTCCTGAAGTGAAAACGAGATGCTGCTCAGGAACTGATCTGCTTCGGATTCTGGGACCAAACTACCCTTTAATCGGTGCTGCTTCTTCTTCTCGTTCACATTCGAGGGTCGTTTCTGTTTTTTTTACAGCCGATTCAGCTGCTCACTGAAGCATCTACTGCACAGATTCCTGCAAGTCATTTCAACACCAACACACGTGGTAAAAGGTTTAAAACTACAGAAATGAGCCTTTAAGCTGATTTTAATGTCACTAATCTGTTTATCTGCAGTTATGATGACCAACAGTTTCTGTCACAAAGCATGTAACCCTGTTTTCTGACAGTTATTGAAATGTTTAAAGGTGCTGATAAAGAGATTTCTTTATGTTAAAAACTACTTTGCAGTTATTTATGAATAGAAATGCAGTTTTGATTGAACACTCCTGTTGTTATTTCCCTCTCCTGGTTTCCTCCCGGGGTCACAAACGCTTCTCTCCATGGTTTATAACAAATGTTCATCTCTCCACGACCCGGCTCTGGTACGTTACAGTGTCTTTAAGCCCCGGTGTGACGTGTCGGCTTTTTAAAGTGAACAGGAGTTTTATAAGTGAAATATACAGGATGTGTTTTTGTTTCACAGCTGGGATTGTTATTTTCGACACATCCCACTTTATAACCATCAGTGACAGAATATTTAATGTATTTTTCAGAATTAAAATCTCGAATATTTATTTCTTACTACAAATAAGAACAAAACTCAGGCAGCGACCAGCAGACGTGGAACTAAATGAAGAGCAGAGAGCGAGAACGAGGTCTGTTCTGCAGGTGTTTGATCATAAAGCAAAGTGTTGGGACACGTGTTGACCCGACGATGGCGCCAGAGGATCACCACAGTTCATCCTGTGAACAGTTTCACTCGGAGCGAACGTCTACTTTAAAAAATAATCCCTATAATAATGTGAACTGTGTTCTGAGTCATCAGTAACGAGCTGCAACGATTGGCTGATCAGTTTCGGTTATTTTTAAGCAGAAATGACAGACGGATTCTGAAAAGAGGTGAAGCTGCTGTTGGGAATTTTTGCAAGAAAACCAACTTCAATGATTGGTCAGTTATTAAAAATAACTTATTGGTAACTGATTTATAGTTTAAGCTGTTTGTCAGTTTAATTCTTTTTTAGAAGTTCTAGTGAAGAGAAGTATAAAGTGTATATTTTGACCTCTGTAGTACCTCATGTTAGTACTCAAGTACATAAGCATACGTACTTAGATATTTTCCATCCCTGGATGTTAAACTCCAGCTGTGAGCCAGATGTTTTAGGATTCACAGCTCTGTTTCTGAAACATGTTTCAGATTTTACAGATCATAAAAATACAAGACCAAGTTTTTGTTTCCTGTTTCACCTGCGAGGTGTCGTCACAGCTCGGAGCACCTGAGGAGGGACTTCATTCAGACGCCTGAAGACATCAGACTGAACTAAAAACAAGTTTGAAGGAAAATAAACAGTTTGTGATGCAGACTTTAGTTTTAAAATATTTCCCACACTCATCTCTGGAGCTCTCAGGGCTTCAGTGTGACTTCATCTGAACAGATCCACAGAACAAACGGACACACGGCTCAGAGCGACTTCAGCCTTTAATAAACAAAACGATTACAGATTCAACACGAGAGAGAACAAACAGACTAATCCAGATCTTTGATACCACAGATGTTGGGATCCCTCATGAACTGTGGATGTTTGTGGGTCACAGACATGAAACCTGGAGGGAGAAAGATGTCGATCGATTAGTAACAAACAAACATGAAGGAGTTATCTGCGTTTCCTCATAGAGATGAAGATAAACTGAATCTTTGGGTTTTGATCTGTTGGTCGGACAAAATGTTTGAAGACGCCTCTGGGCTCTGAGACACTGAGGGGTATTTTTTATTGTGATCGCTGGTGTTTTTATAGGCTGAGAGAACAACTGAAATAATCTAGACTGTGGATTTGGATTTAAACATTTTGCAGAAACTTTCAAGTTAAAATGTATCCCTCGTTGACCAAAGTGCTTCCCAAGCTCAGAATACACAAACAAAAATACAAAACAAAGACAGGATTAAAAGGTCAAAACTCGAATTGAAAGCCAATGAACAGAGATGGGTCTTAAGCAAGGACTCCAACATTTCAGCAGTCTGGAAATATTCCAGAGATCAGGAGCAGCCACTGAACAGCCAACCAGGAACATCGAAGAGCATCTGATTGGATGACCTCAGCGCTTTGACACGAGTGTGTACATGTAAAAGTTCTGATCCGACCAGTTCAAGGCTGAACTGGGGTTTTGTCACTGGATATGTAAAAGGAGACACTGAGGGTGAAACATCACTCTGAAGGAAACGTACCCATTGAATGAGCTTTCTTTATAGCTTTTGAGACTTCTCTTTGTTTCCTTCCACACAAGCCTGTAAAACAAAGACAGAGACGACGTGAAACGACCCGCAAAACAGGAAACGCCGCTGACGCAGCTCTTCGGCGTGCAGCTGCTCACCTGTGATGTGTCGGCCGTAGATTCTGCCTGTGTGCGGTGAGATGAACTGAGACAGCAGCTGAGAGGCAGAAAACACATTAGTGATGCTACATGTGAGCTCTTTGGGCTCGAGGTGACGTTTGAAGCTTCAGGATGTGTTCGACAGATCCAGGAGGGTGGAGGCGGTAAGTCATTTTGTGACAGATCAGCTACACAAGCTTCGAAAGTTCCAGTTTTATCTTTAGTTATGATTTACGTTTTTATTTTTCTATTTTTCACCTGTCAAACCGGCCACACTGCTCCTGTTCTCATGGAAAACTGAATCACGGTCTTAGAAAACACTGAAATCTCACCTGAACTGGTTTCTTGTGTCCATGTAAACACGCTGACCAGGTGTGAACAGGTAAATCTGCAGCAGTGAGCTTCAGCTTAAAGTTTAATTTACCTTTTCACCACATCCTCTACACTCAGCCTTTTAAATCCAAAATGAAAGATGCCTTAATATTTAAATGTTTAGATTGTAAAAGTGACTCAAAATGATTTTACTACTCATTATCTTACTAGTTTTCTCTGTTATTTGTCCGTACCTATGTGTTTTTATTTTTATATGCGGCTGACCTGTCTTGGCCGGGTCAGCGTTGCAAAAGAGGTTCTTAACATGTTCCTCTCTGCAGAAGCCTGATTATAAAAAGTATCTATGAAATCATCTATTACATGTGCAGGAATTAGAACAAGTTGATTTTACCTTGGTTTAATGATGTGTTTTAATATTGTTTTTATTTTTTCTTATAGTATTTCCATTGTATTGCTTGACAGGTGTTAAATTTTAACCACTTGTACCAGATAAAACATATAAACTTTGCCTGCAGACAAAATAATCTTCCAGGACAACACAAAATCATCCAGGATATTTGACTTTTTCCTCACATTTTCCAGGTGTTTTCCATGACTGAAAATTTGGTCAACCGTTTTCCAGGTTTTCCAGGAGGCCGTGCAGGTGTGTCTGACTCACCTGGATGTTCTTGTAGTCCACGGTGACCTTGCACAGAGTGCATCCTTTCTGCGGTTCTTTGAACGGGTTCTCCATTTTAACAAGCTGAAAGATGAAGATTAACATCACACCACAGTTACATGTTTATCTTTTTAATACCGAAACATCATCACTATGTTTGCTGACAGAAAACCCACCGTGTCTTCTTTCTGCAGGACTACATTTGAAGCCGCAGTCAGACTCCTCAAACCTGCAGGAGCAGATCACATTTTAATAAAGTTAGATTATTAAATATGACCAGACGTTAACGCGGGTCTGCAGCCTTACTTGTGTTTCCATGAGGTGATGAAACAGGTTTTAGTCTCTGAAAGCCTCTCAATGCGAGCATTTTGACCTGACACACGACCGGATGTTGTCAAGCAGGAACCCTCCGGGGCGTCGCTTGGTTTTCTAACTACTCGTTCCGACCACTTTTAAAGCTGTTTGTTAATTTGAGGTAAATTGCATGTAATATATATATTTATTTATTTGTTTATTGGATCATTTGAAATTAATGTTCAATGTGTGATTTGTTTGTCGTCGTAGATTTTAGGTTTCCGGCACGAATGCATTTAATAGTTCCGATCTAAAATGTTTGGTCGGAAGAGATTAAACGTTACCCTCTTCAAAGATCTAACAACACAAGATAGAAAGCACCCCGACATATGTGAAGAAGAAGCGTTAGCTCATCTCACATTAACAACTGATTATGTTTGTAGCATCAGATTTGGTCTCATCCCGTTTGTTAACAGAACCAGGTTCTGTGTAAATATTCACCGTTTTAACACATAGTAACGCGGCACAACGAAGATAAATTATAAATTGGCAGAAAAGTACGCCGATTAAGCAAAGTGTGTTATCTAGTAATTATCGGCGTTATTTGGGGGTAACTCACAACAAGTTTACCTTACCGAAAATAATAAAAGTAAAGAATGAATTCAGATTTTGAACCGCTAGCTAGTTAGCCGGTAAACCGACGGCAGAAATGCTGGCGGGATTTCTCTCTTGCTCTGAATGCTGTGGAAGCATTTTTAAATGTGCAGCTCACTGAGCTGTTGAACCTTCCTGCGAACCGAAGCTGCTTTTGTTAAACTATTTAAATTGCGACATAATTGTGTAGTTTTGTTTTAACGGGAAATTGTAATTTAGATGTAACGTTATTATTCGTAGTGGTTGATTAACTTCAGCTCGCGCGGGGAACACATAAGGAGTCCAACTGACAGCAGTAAGCTAGCTTTACTTTTAGCAGGTTTAACGCTTATGAGGCGTTTTATCTCAACGCTAACTCGTTCAATGATGTTGTAACCGCATGTGTAAACTGGTGACGCGTCTGCAGCTGCACCTGTGCTGCAGGTGTTTGTTTGTTAGTGTTTGTTTACCGGCTGCTGCTCCTCTGTGTGACCTGCAGCATCAGGGAGGAGGAGGAGGAGGAGCAGCTGATCCTGGACAGGGATGTTCGCCGGAAACCAAGAGATCAGTGTGAAAAGAGTTTACTCGAGGAAGAGGTCGAGGGACGTCCTGAAGACTCACCTGACACCTGCCCGGAAGAGAGGAGAGGTTACCTGTTCACAGCAATGTCCCCAGAACTGGAGGCTCAGCAGCATCATGGCTGATGGACAAGCTGCGGAGGTGAGTGACTTTACAAACTCTCACAAACTCGACTGACTCAAACTCTGATTAATCGTGTTTATTTAAGCAGAAGTCAGAAACATTATCTGGTTCCAGCCTCTTAATTGTGAATATTGGCTAGTTTTCTTTTGCATTTTGGATTGTTGGTTCAGATAAAACACATTTTTTACAAGAGAAATAAGATATTTAAAATTAAAATAATTGGTTAATTTAAATAATTATGGTAATCATTCACAGCAGCTGATCACTTTCTATTAGGATGTAAAACAAAGACTTTGATTTGAGAATCCATCAAATGTTTAACTTGTTTTATTTGAAATATGAATTTCTTGTCCCACAAATTAATTTAAATGTCTAATAATATTTTAATATAATATACTGATATTTATTTATTTTAACACACTGTGTAAAATCGTTTTCAAGCTTTCAGGTTACTTTTAGGTAGGTGGGTTTATTGTCACAAGAGTGAAATTGAGTTTGTAACTCCCTTCAGCTACGTAGCAGACAATATACAGTAATACATAAAAATGTTAAACAGGAGTAAACTATCATCACTGGAGCAGTGCTGAGGATGAATAACAGTTTAAGAGTCTGATAGTTTGGGGGAAAAAGCTGCTCTGCAGTCTGGAGGTGCGGCTGCAGAAACTTCTACATCTCTTCCCAGCATGCAGCAGGGTGAGCAGGCTGTGGCTGGGTGGGTCCTTTAGGATCCTTTGGGCTCTGCAGGCACCTCACCGACATCACTGATGCTCAGGAGATGGGTACCGATGATCTTCTGAGCAGTTTTAATCTCATGTTAGTGATGTTTCCAGTCAGGATGCTTTCTAGTGCTTCTCTGTAAAAGCTGACAAGAACTTGGCGTGGGAATTTGGCCTTCTTTTAAAACCTCATCAGGAGCAGTTTGGTGTCAGCTGATTGATCAGATTATGTCAATATAATATGTCAGTGTTTCTAACAGAATATCAGGCAACAACTAGCTTATTTCTTAGTTCACCATTTTAACTGCTTTATTCTCCACCTTATGTTAGTGTTTACTCACTGACTGAATCTGCTCCCTTCACTTCTGTTTTCCCCACACACCCCTACACCGCTACTGTAAACGCACCTGCTGGCCCCGCCTCTTCCTGTCTCTCCCTGTATGTATCCGCCCTGCTGGCTTCCTCCATCAGCTTTACATTTTATAAAGTCACCGAAAAGACTTCTGGATTTTTCCGGCCGCGCTTCCGCTTAGAGCAGCAGGTGGAGGAGGCTTGTTAACGACGTAGCCTTTGAAAGTGAAACCAACTAACGAGTGACATCTGCACAGGTGTGTTGACAGTCGCTTTACCTCGTCCGTGCTTGTAAAATATCCACCGTGTCCTCGGTAGATTTATTTTGTCACAATACAACATCTTACAGAGTGAGATTGAGTTTTTAACTCCCTTCTGCTGAGTAGCCGACAGTATACATGAATTTAGAAGCGATTCTAAAAATGGTAAACGGAAAAAAACTGTATTGAGCGAAGCAGTAATAAAGAACAACTCTGCAAAATATTTCACCAAATATAACTGGGCGACCCGGCCAAGTAAAGACTATGTGGGAAACTCTGTATGTCAATAGAAATAATTGGCCCAAGTAAATATTTGGACATCCTGCTTCTTAAAGAAACCTCTAAAAGCTTTTAATAAACTGAAGTTGTTTATTTAATGTTGCAGCTTTGTGTCCCAACAGTGTAGGTCTGTGATGTCATCTGCCTAATTGATACTAACGTCAATAAGCTGCATCCTGATGATGATTTAAAGGAAACCTGAAAGTACCTCTGCTTTCCTACTAATGTCATTGATCATCTAATCACCTCAGCTCGTAACGTGTTGCCTGTGGATGAACCCTCCTGTGTTGTGTTCGCAGTTCTACAGCGACAGCGAGGATTTATTCGGGGACTACGACAGCCTCCTGCAGGACAGCTCTCTCCTGGCGAAGCTGGACGATGCAGAACACAATGAACGACAGCAAGACGTCCGGCGTTCGGCTGCCGATCAGCCGGACTTCACCGCTCTGCGGACGTCGAAAGACGCCGTCTGGAAACCGTCCCGTGAAGACGTTCTCACGGACTCCATCTTAGACGCCCTCGGAGACGAACCCTTCGAGGACTTGCCTCCCAGCCAGCGTCAGTTTCAGGAACAAGTTTGTGAGAACGTGAAGAGGAGCAGACTGCAGGACGGAGGCAAAACCTCGACGCCTCTTAGAAACACAGACGGGCCCTCGGAGCCTGGAACAGAAAGGAACTTGGAGGATAAGAGACAACCGAAGGCGAGGCGGAGCGTGGCGGATCAGTTGAAGAGGACGATGCTCTGTAACGCCGCAGCTCCCGCTAATGTTTCACGCACTGTCGCGTTAAAAGAAGCTGTAGTTTCTGAGGAGATCAGCGTCGCCATGCAGGCCATGGAGACGGTCTCTGCTGAGACGACCGACCTCGGGCCCTTCTTTGGGCTCCCCACCAAAGTGAAGGACCTGATGTACAAGCTGAGAGGAATCGAGAGTTTATACGGTGATGGGCTGTTTAGTGACCAGTAGATCATCAGAAGTCACGTTTAAAGCAAATATTTACATGTTCCATGTTTGTTTTGCTGGTTTTCTGATTTTATGGCCATTTTTTAGAACAATTTTCTGATATTTTTTACACAAATTGATTAATTCTGAAAATAATCTGCAGACTAGGGCTGCAGTGTAGAGTTGGTTTTCATTATTGATTAATCTTCACATTAGTTTTCCATGAATCCAGTAATGGTTTGTCTCATTGTGTTCAAAACTACAGTCTACCTCAAAAAGATTCAGGTTGCTCGGGTAGAAAACATAGAAAAGCCTAAAAAATTCACATTTGAGAGAATTTCTGGTGTTTTTTTGCTCAGAAACTAATTAAGAAAACAGGTGCTGATTGATTTTCTGTCGATTGGCTTATGGTGGATCATGAAAAGAATTGTTAGTTGCTAGATTTTGTTTTAGTGGAATAGTTCAACATTTGGGGAAAAACACTTCTGTCTCCTACTGAGAGTCAGATTGATAACACTAAATATGGAGCTGCAGACAGTTAGCCTAGCTTAGCATAAAGACTGGAATCCCAGGGGGACCGTACATACATTTCCTATTTCACTTTTTGTACAGATAAAACAAGTCAGATTAACATGTTAATCAGAGAATTACCTTTGGACAGAGCCAGTCCAGCTTTTTCCAGTCTTTTTCCAATTTGAGCTAACCAGCTGTAGCTTCAAATTTAGCGTACAGACATATAAAGAGCCTTTCCTTTAAGCCAGTGTGACTTGAAATAGAGATCCGGAGCTTTTGTTTCTTTTTCAGATTGGCAGGAGACGTGTCTGAACCTGGACTGTGTTCAGCAGAGGAAGAACCTGATCTACTCTCTTCCCACCAGCGGGGGGAAAACTCTCGTTGCAGAGATCCTCATCCTCAGAGAGCTGCTGTGCAGGAAGAAAGACTGTCTGTTCATCTTACCGTACATATCGCTGGTGCAGGAGAAGGTAAAAGTAGGAAAAACGAAGCCACGTACTAGTAGTGCAAGTGTTTAGTAACCAAAAAATAGTTACAAGCTACTAATAAATAAGTACTAGTTGTATTTCAATAGCGAGTAGTAAGTTTTATGGAATAAATGTTAAAATGACTTGAACTAGTACCAGTGACAGACCCCTCGGCCGATTAATCAGGCCAATAGCTGCAGTCACGAGGCCGAGATATCTTCCTAAATGACCACAGCTCTAATCTAACAGCATTACTGGCTAGTGTTAAATATATAGCCTATAGTGAAACTGTAGAGATTAATGCAGCTGACTGACATCACTTCAGAACGTGGCTGGTGTTTAAGGGAGAGCAGGGTTCAGTTTGTCAGAAGTGATGTCTTTCAGCTGCCCTATTCTCTACAGTATTACAATATATATTTAACACTAGACAGTAATGCTGTTAGATTAGATCTGCTGTCATTTAGGATGATATATCGGCTTTGTGAGTGCAGGGATCGGTCGAAGCCGATTGTCTCAAAAAGCCCTATATCACTACTTTAATGCTCTTCATTTTGAGCTGATGGAAACTCCATCTTGGTTATTTTGCAGGTGCGTGGGTTAGCGAGCTTTGGCCTGGAGCTGGACTTCATGGTGGAGGAGTACGCTGGCAGTAAGGGCAAGTTTCCTCCCGTGAAGAGAAGAAACAGCAGATCTCTTTACATCGCTACAATAGAGAAAGCCCACAGCCTCGTCAACTCTCTGATAGAGACCAGCAGGATCGAGGACCTCGGCCTGGTGGTGGTCGATGAGGTACGAGCGCCATTTTAATAAAATGTGTTTTAGATCTGACAATAAAGGTCGCAATGGGAGGCTTCATGCCAACTTTTGTCGTCCATATGCAGCTTCACATGTTGGGCGATGGCAGCAGAGGGGCTGTTATTGAAATGACTCTGTCCAAAGTCCTCTACATGAGCAGTAAGTGTCCTCCTCTCACTTTGATCACAGTTGTCTTGTTAAAACCATTTGAGTAAATGAACCTTCTCTGCTCTTTTCCAGAAGCTACTCAGATTATTGGGATGAGCGCCACTCTGGGAAACATCGAAGACCTGCAGACATTTTTAAGGGCTGAAAATTACACCAACGATTTCAGACCTGTGGGTATTTTTCAAAGCATGCTGTAGTGTTGTAAACTGTTGGACTGACATGTTCCTTCATTCTATAACTATAAACTGTAGCTGCCACCGTGACTCTCAGTAAAACGGTTCTCTGATCAGGTCCAGCTGAAGGAGTACGTTAAACTGCAGGACACGATCTATGAAGTGGACCCAAAGGAAGAGGAATGTTTTAGATTCTCACGTCCTCTCAACTTTAAGGTAAGTTCAATGTTAACATAGTGTGTTTTTACAATAATAATAACATTTTATAGTCATTTTATATGTCAGGTCAAGTATACAATGAAGGACAGAGGGTGTCGTAGGTTTTATCGATTTTAAAGCCCCCTGTGATTGATGACCACATCTGGTGACCAGCCAGCTTTGTCCTGCGTTCTCCTGACTTCATACTTCAGAGTCAAAGGTTTTGTATCTCTGTATATTCTCACACAGAGAGTGAGCCGACAGATTTCTCCATCAGGAACAAGCACTGAGAAAATTGTTAGCAAAAACTGAACTCGGGCAAAAGTTTCTTTATGAAATATTAAAATTCTGTTTTACATTTTGAGTTTATTTTAAAGCATGACAGAATGTGTAAAACCTGGACTGCAGGTAAAGATGGTGCTGATAAAGTTCAAACAGGAATGATCTCCTAGATCCATATCAGTCTAGTTTAAAGAGTGGCCTCTCCACTGAATCTGCTCTGTTGTCTGTGATAGAAGTCCTAAGGTCAGCTAAAGCTGCAGCCCAGTCCTCTGATCTTATCCTGCTTGACCAATCCGCCGTCTTTGACACAGTCAATCACAGGATCCTGCTATTCGCACTCGCAGCAACGGGCATCTCGGGCAAATCACTCTAGTGGTTTGAATCCTACCTCTCCGAGCATTCCTACAATGTGTCGTGGCAAGGACAATTGTCCTCCTCATTGCCTCTACTGGGGGGGTGCCCCAAGGCTCAGTTCTAGGGCCCCTTCTGTTGTCATCAGAGCAGGGGTGTCCCTCTCTAACGTCAACAAGCTGTAATGTAATGTAAATGTAAAGTAGATTACTACAAATGATTCTAACAACATGTGTGATCTTTGTTATGTCCCTCAGTACTCAAGTGCGATGCAGAAGATCGACCCGGACCACATCATCGCTCTGGTGACTGAAGTCATTCCAACACATTCGTGTCTGGTTTTCTGCCCCACCAAGAAGAACTGTGAGAACGTGGCAGGGATGATCTGCAAATATCTGAAAGAGTAAGTGAAGCAGCCGACTGAGGTATGCTGCTCCTCTGCAGCCAGTTCTCAGTGATTCAGTGTGGTTTTTGTTGACGTCTCAACTCTTTCAGGGAGTTCCTCCGACTCAGGGAGGCAGAGAAGGCCGTCCTCCTCAGAGAACTGAGGGACAGCGGGAATGGCTCGGTGTGTCCGGTGCTCAGGAAGACGGTGCCGTATGGTTTGGCCTATCACCACAGCGGACTGACCTCCGAGGAGAGGAAACTGGTGGAGGAGGCCTATTCCAACGGGGTCCTCTGTCTCCTCACCTGCACCTCCACGCTGGCTGCAGGCATCAACCTTCCTGCTCGCAGGTTAGCCCCTGACTGGGCTTCTGAAAAGGGCAGGGGAGACTCTACTTTAGCCAATAGTTAGCCGTGTTTTACACTTAAATAAGCCCATTTTACACCCCAGAAATTGAGCTTTTAGAATAGAGACATTCCTTTTCCCCGATGCTGTCACTACATGATTCAGGACCATTAAACTGTGGTTCCCAACCTTTTTGCCCTGTGGTAACTTGTGTGTTTGAGTTAAGGAGTGGACTGATTGTCCAAATTGTTTAATTTGAATTCATTTAAAAGGTAACCTTTGCACTAAAGAAAAAGTCAAAAAATAAATAAGTCTGTTTCTGCTTTACTTTCCAATTCACCATCTTGTGACCTTGGATATATTTGGATCCACCAGAAGGTTGAGAGCCGCTGCCTTAAAGGATCAGCCTAGAGTTATTCTTTTTTCCTTCCATCTGTCCATTCATCCTCAACCGCTTATGAGGGGTCGGGGTCGCGGGGGCAGCAGCTCCAGCAGAGGACCCCAAACCTCCCTTTCCCGAGCGACCGGTTCCGACTAGGGTATCTCAAGGCGTTACCAGGCCAATGTGGAGATAATCTCTCCACCTAGTCCTGGCTCTTCCCCAAGGCCCCCTCCCAGTTGGACGTGCCTGGAACCAAGGGGTCATCCTTACCAGATGCCTGAACCACCTCAACTGGCTCCTTTTGAGAAGCAGTGGCTCTAGTCCGAGTTTTAGATTGAGAGCTTTGCCTTCGGGCTCGGCTGTTTTGTCGCAACAGTGCGGAGGAGCAATGGCAATACCACCGTTGCTGCTCGGACTCTCCGGCCAATCTACCGCTCCATTGTCCCCTCACTCCTGAACAAGACAAGGTACAAGGTACAAAGTTGTTTATTTGTCATTATACAGCTCAAGGCTGCATAACGAAACTAAATTTGTAGTTCCTTCATGCTACACACACACACCGAAGTACTTGAACTCATTCACTTGGGGTATTGACTCATCCCCTACCTGGAGTGAGCAGTCCATCGGTTTCCTGCTGAGAACCATGGCCTCAGATTTAGAGGTGCTAATCCCCACCCAGCCGCTTCACACTCTGCTACGAACCGATCCAGTAAGTGCTGAAGGTCACAGACCGATGATGCCATCAGGACCACATCATCTGTATAAACTAGCGACGAGATCCCCAGCTCACCCCTTCCCATTCCGACTATGCATTGATATCCTGTCCATGAATAACACAAACAGGATTGGTGACGAAGCGCAGCCCTGCCGGTCATCAACCCCCACTTGGAACAGGTCTAACTTACTGCCGAGTATCTATTCACAGTTCTAGCTTTAGACCTAAAGGGATTGGATAGCCCTTAAAAGGGACCCCCTCACCACATACAGCACCTCCCACAATATCCCTGGGGGACCCTTCAGGATCCTTGCGAGAGTGAAGAGCTGGTCCGTCATTCCACGACCAGGACGAAATCTGCGTTTTTCCTCTTCAACCCAAGGTTCAACTATCGGCCGAACCCTCCTCTCCAGCACTTTGGAGTAGACTTTACCAGGGAGGCTGAGAAGTGTGATTCCCCTGTAATTAGCACACACTCTCTCTTCCCCCTTTTTGAACAGGGGAACCACCACCCCAGTTTTCCACTCTCTAACGAAGTCCCCGACTTCATAACATATCCTGGAATGCCTCCTTTAGTTGGGCAGCTTACCTGACCACATTTCCACCATGGTGCTTGAAGGATATCACCCTTTGAGGCACTTAAGACCTTTAGACCACAGTTCTCCACTGCAGCTTCAGCAATGGAAACTTTGAACATTACCCACTGAGGTTCAATGCCCCCCACTTCCACAGGGGTGCTAGAAAACATCTGCCTGAGGCGTGAATTGAAGATCTCTCGGACAGGGGCCTCTTCAAATGTCTCCAGTTCTCCCACACTACCCGTTTGGGCTTACCAGGTCTGTCTAGAGTCTCTCCCATCCCCTGACCCAACTCACCACCAAATGGCGATCAGTTGACCATCATTGCCCCTGTGCGCGTTGAAGTCTCCCAGCAGAACTACGGAGTCCCCTACTGAAGCCCCGTACATGACTTCATTTAGGGTCTCCAAGAAGGCCAAATACTCCTAACTGCTGTTTGTCTCTATCATAGAAGGCGTGCTACTGGGATTTAGGAGTTCCTCAAAGTGTTTCTTCAATCTCCCAATTACCTCCTCAGTAGAGGGTACAGTGCACAGTGCCCCACGCTGTACACAGCTTGGATGTAGGGCTGGAACGATTACTCGATAAATTTGAATCATTCGATTACTAAAAAGCATCGACACAAATTCTTTGCATCAGTGCTTCGTTTAATTCATATAACTATAGAGCGCACTGTTTCGCACTAAACAGGCAATGAGGAGAACAGGAGTTTTTTATTTTTTTTTATAATACCCCAACATACCAAACAATAGAAACCAAAAACTATAAAAGACGTCAACAAAATATAACTATACTCAAAACAGCATACCACAAACAGAATATGAACCGAACAAACTGACCTAACTGAATGAGACCCAAAGGGACTTACAGTGGGTACGGAAAGTATTCAGACCCCTTTTAAATTTTTCTCTTTGTTTCATTGCAGCCATTTTCCAAAAATCAAAAAAGTTCATTTTATTTCTCAGTAATGTCCCCCATCTTGACAGAAAAAAACAGAAATGTAGAAATTTTTGCAAATTTATTAAAAAAGAAAAACTGAAATATCACATGGTCATAAGTATTCAGACCCTTTGCTCAGTATTTAGTAGAAGCACCCTTTTGATCTAATACAGCCATGAGTCGTTTTGGGAAAGATGCAACAAGTTTTTCACATCTGGATTTGGGTATCCTCTGCCATTCCTCCTTGCAGATCCTCTCCAGTTCTGTCAGGTTGGATGGTAAACGTTGGTGGACAGCCATTTTCAGGTCTCTCCAGAGATGCTCAATTGGGTTTAAGTCAGGGCTCTGGCTGGGCCATTCAAGAACAGCCACGGAGTTGTTGTGAAGCCACTCCTTCGTTATTTTAGCGGTGCGCTTAGGGTCATTGTCTTGTTGGAAGGTAAACCTTCGGCCCAGTCTGAGGTCCAGATCACTCTGGAAAAGGTTTTCGTCCAGGATATCCCTGTACTTGGCCGCATTCATCTTTCCCTCGAT
>NC_060162.1:1033171-1043247 GCF_021292245.1 Micropterus dolomieu
TCCCTGTACTTGGCCGCATTCATCTTTCCCTCGATTGCAACCAGTCGTCCTGTCCCTGCAGCTGAAAAACACCCCCACAGCATGATGCTGCCACCACCATGCTTCACTGTTGAGACTGTATTGGACAGGTGATGAGCAGTGCCTGGTTCCACCAACGTTTACCATCCAACCTGACAGAACTGGAGAGGATCTGCAAGGAGGAATGGCAGAGGATACCCAAATCCAGATGTGAAAAACTTGTTGCATCTTTCCCAAAATGACTCATGGCTGTATTAGATCAAAAGGGTGCTTCTACTAAATACTGAGCAAAGGGTCTGAATACTTATGACCATGTGATATTTCAGTTTTTCTTTTTTAATAAATTTGCAAAAATTTCTACATTTCTGTTTTTTTCTGTCAAGATGGGGTGCTGAGTGTACATTACTGAGAAATAAAATGAACTTTTTTGATTTTTGGAAAATGGCTGCAATGAAACAAAGAGTGAAAAATTTAAAGGGGTCTGAATACTTTCCGTACCCACTGTATATAGTGGCTTGCCCAAACCAGTTTATAAAAATAAAATGGACGGGAACTACTACTACAAAGAAGTAGGAGTAGGAGTAGTGGTAGGACAGACCTCTCCTCAACATTACAACACAAGAAGGAACATGTCACCCAGTGCAGCAGTGAGGCTCACTGATGGTTTCTGGACAACTGAGCTTTATGGCTCAGAGGAATTAGAGACATCACACACAGGACTCTTTAGGAGATACATTCGCTGCTGGTTTGAGTCTGAACATGAGATTTATTGACAAGAAGGAAAATGTAGAATAACTCCAGAAAGCTCCATTAAAGGACCATACTGGTGTTACTGCAAGTGGTAAAGTACTGCTTTAATACTATTTAATATAAAAAAGTGTAATGAGTCTTTGTGTCGTGAGTTGATAAACTGAGTCTTTGACCTTGGTGTCCTCCAATCAGAGTGATTCTGCGCTCACCGTACGTGGCCACGGACTTCCTGAAGAGGAGCCAGTACAAGCAGATGGTGGGTCGGGCGGGTCGAGCAGGGATCGACACTGTTGGGGAGAGCATCCTCATCCTGCAGGACAAGGACCGAGACATGGTGACTACACTCGCAGCAGCTCACTAAATACAGGACAGGCACCACTGAACAGCTGGTTCAGGTTTTATAAAGGCGAGGACATGATTAGATGGGACCATGATGGACTGGGAAATATTCACATTTGAGAGGCCAGAACCAGATTATTTTTGGCATTCTTGCTTAAAACAAAAAGGCGATTGACAATGAATTTGCTAACTAATCGTTTCAGCTCTGGAGATCAGTAAAAGAAGTCCCTCACACTTCACAACCCTAAAGATGATTTTATACGTTCGTTCTGTTCTTTCACATCTTTCTGTATTTTGTGTGTTTCAGGCTAAAACACTTGTGTGTGCCCCGATGGAAAACTGCTTCAGCAACCTGATGCATGACGATGGGAAGGGCATCCTGAGTCTGATCCTGTCCCTCATCGGATTAAATGTAAATCCCTCTCTGGTTTTTATTTCCAAACATAAGCACATTACCACAAGGCAGATACAGTATCTCACAAAAGGGAATACACCTCTCACATATTAGTAAATATTTGATTATATCTTTTCATGTGACAAAACTGAAGAAATGACTCTTTGCTACAGTGTAAAGTAGTGAGTGTGCAGCTTGTAACAGTGTAAATTTGCTGTCCCCTCAAAATAACACATCACAAAGCCGTTAATGTCTAAACCGCTGGCAACAAAAGTGAGGACACCCCTAAGTGAAAATGTCCAAATTAGGCCCAATTAGTGATTTTCCCCTCCCCGGTCTCATGTGACTCATCAGTGTTACAAGGTCTCAGGTGTGAATGGGGGGCAGGAGTGTTAAATTTGGTGTTATCGCTCTCACACTCTCTCATACTGGTCACTAGAAGTTCAACATGGCATCTCATGGCAAAGAACTCTGAGGATCTGAAAAAAAGAATGGCTGCTCTACATAAAGATGGCCCAGGCTATAAGAAGATTGCCACAACCCTACAACTGAGCTGCAGCACGGTGGCCAAGACCAAACAGCGGTTGTACAGGACAGGATCCACTCAGAACAGACCTCGCCATGGTTGACTAAAGAAGTTGAATGTACGTTCTCAGCGTCATATCCAGAGGTTGTCTTTGGGAAATAGACATATGAGTGCTGCCAGCATTGCTGCAGAGTTGAAGGGGTGGGGGGGGTCAGCCTGTCAGGGCTCAGACCAGACGCCGCACACTGCATCAAATTGGTCTGCATGGCTGTCGTCCCAGAAGGAAGCCTCTTCTAAAGATGATGCACAAAAAACCCCGCAAACAGTTTGCCGAAGACCAGCAGACTGAGGACATGGATTACTGGAACCATGTCCTGTGGTCTGATGAGACCAAGATAAACTTATTTGGTTCAGATGGTGTCAAGCGTGTGTGGCGGCAACCAGGTGAGGAGCACAAAGACAAGTGTGTCCTGCCTACAGTCCAGCATGGTGGTGGGAGAGTCCTGGTCTGGGGCTGCATGAGTGCTGCATGAATGTCAACATGTACTGTGACATACTGAAGCAGAGCAGGATCCCCTCCCTTCAGAGACCGGGCCACAGGACAGTATTCCAACATGATAACGACCCCAAACACCTCCAAGACGACCGCTGCCTCGCTAAAGAAGCTGAGGGTAAAGGTGACGGACTGGCCAAGCATGTCTCCAGACCTAAACCCTACTTAGCATCTGTGGGGCTCCTCAAACGGAAGGTGGAGGAGCGCAAGGTCTCTAACATCCACCACCTCCGTGATGTCGTCATGGAGGAGTGGAAGAGGACTCCAGTGGCAACCTGTGAAGCTCTGCTGAACTCTAGGCCAAGAGGGTTCAGGCAGAGCTGGAAAATAATGGTGGCCACACAAAATCTTGACACTTTGGGCCCAATTTGGACATTTTCACTTAGGTGTAATCACTGTTGTTGCCAGCGGTTTAGACATTAACGGCTGTGTGATGTATTTTTTTGAGGGGACAGCAGATTTACACTGTTATACAAGCTGCACACTCACTGCTTTACATTGTAGCAAAGTGTCATTTCTTTAGTTTTGTTACATAAAAAGCTATAAGAAAAATATTTAATGAGATACTGTACATAAATCAGTGCTGCTGTGCTGCAGATCACCACGTCAGAGGATCAGCTGAGAGAGTTCCTGCGTGGGACGCTGCTGTACGTCCAACAGAAGCGGATGTGTGTGGAGAAGAGTCTGTGGGAGGTGGTGCAGCAGTGCGTCCACCTCCTTAAGGAGAAGGACCTCATCACTGTGGCTGCAGACGCTAATGGTCAGACTCTACAGGTCACCAAGCTGGGAAAGGCTACGTACAAAGGTGAATAACTGTCGCGTCTGTAAGGGTTTGAATTCAGAGACGCACTTTAGAGATAAATATTTAGTCCAGATGGAAATATAATTATAGCTGTTGGATGAATTGTCATGACATTTTGTTCAGACATTCATGTTCCCCTCAGGAAGAATCCTACTGACTTTTCATGTAGAATCACCATCACAGTTACTGAGCCCAGAAACCTGCAAAAGGCAGAACCTTGAAAAATCTAACTGAATCGTCAGGTCCAACACTTTGCTTTACGACCAAATACCTGCAGTACTGATGACATTCCCATCAGCCAGCTGTACGCTACTGCTAATCGGCTAATGTTGGCATAGAGTTTTTCCTCCGGCATCAG
Source organism: Micropterus dolomieu (assembly GCF_021292245.1). NCBI lineage: Eukaryota > Metazoa > Chordata > Actinopteri > Centrarchiformes > Centrarchidae > Micropterus > Micropterus dolomieu. The sequence goes on from NC_060162.1 coordinate 1,036,912, forward strand.
TGTAGTTAGTTAAACAGTTGATGTTTGAGTGCAGCTCTGACTTGTGTCCGTCCGGCGTCCTCAGGCTCCGTGGATCTGACCTACAGTGACGTGCTGTACAAAGACCTCTCTAAAGGTCTGGAGGGTCTGCTGCTCAACAGCTGCCTCCACCTGGTCTACCTGGTCACACCGTACGACATGATTTCACAGTGTAAGCCCGACTGGATGACGTTCTTCAGACAGGTAGGGAGTCACTGTCAGACATCACAAAGTCACTTTGTCACAGCTCGCTGGAAACACGTCAGTTGTGTTTGTTGCAGTTCACCCTGCTGTCGACTGCAGAGCAGAAGATGTCTGCAGCCGTCGGAGTGCCGGAGAGTTTTGTTGCTAGAAAAGCTGCAGGACAGACGGTGAAGAAGGTAAGAAGATTCTACCACAGCAGGTTCAGCACTTCCCTCGATCAGCAGCTGAACCTTTGTGTTGTTTCCACCCCTCACACCTAAACAGCTTAACGGTTACTGAGCTCTTGTGGGGGGGAAGCAGCTGGTGTCCTGGTGGCGTTGACCCACACGGTGTCTTGTTGTTGTGTCTCAGAGCGTGAACATGGAGGTGGCGAGGAGGATGTACCTGGCCCTGGTGCTGCTCTCCTTACTGAAGGAGACCAACCTGTGGAGCGTGGCCGACAAGTTCCAGCTGAGCCGAGGCTTCGTTCAGACTCTGCTCAGCTCCTCCTCGGCCTTCTGCTCCTGCGTGCTGCACTTCACAGAGGTTTCACCGCCACTAACGTCTGGTATAAACTGCCTCCTCTGTGTGTGTGTGTGCGCACATTATCACTGATCCCAGGTCTGTTAAATCTGTCTGTGATCAGGAGCTGGAGGAGTTCTGGCCGTTCAAAGCTCTGCTGACGGAGCTGACGCGAAGGCTGAGCTACTGTGTGAAGGCTGAGCTCATCCCTCTGATGGAGGTGGCTGGAGTCATGGAGGTCAGTGTGGAGGTTCATGTATTCATCACAAGTCTGAGAGGAGGGAATCGTCTGATGAACGTTCTGCTGCTAATTTTAGGTTGAGGAGTAAAACATTTTATTATTACATCAACAGAAAATCGGTCATGTATTTTGATAATCAGATAATCGTTAACATTTACATTTTGACATTTATTCATTTAGCTGACGCTTTTATCCAAAGCGACTTACAATTGCTATACATGTCAGAGGTCGCACGCCTCTGGAGCAACGAGGGGTTAAGAGTCTTGCTCAGGGACACAATGGTGGATGTCTCACAGTGGGGGATTGAACCCGGGTCGCAAAACTGGGTCTCTCACACCACAGGCAGGCGTCTTATCCATTGCGCCATCGCCACCCCCTAAAGTTAAAGTTAAAGTTAAAGTTAATTATCAAATGCACTCATGGTCAGACATTGCTGGTTCCAGCTTCTCACATGAGAAGTTTCTGCTTTTCTCTGTTTTAGACTGTTCGGTCCGATAAAACAAGACGTTTGATGAGGTCAGCAAAGGTTTCTGTTTTCTGACAAATTTCTAATTAAATGATGGTGTGCAGATGAATCCTTTTTATAAAAATAATTGTTATTTTGCAGCCCTGAAATCAGCTTTTGAAAAGACATTTTTCAGGAGTGAAGGACTGTTTTACCTGCAACTAAATAGTTGATAGTTAATTTGTCTGTCTGTCACATTATATTGAACTTTTTATCTTATTGTTCACACTGAAGGTAGATTATGTTTTAGTTTACAAAGGTGTTTTGCTTGTAGTTATAGATGACAGAAATAACCGGTTCAGATGTTTGGCCTTGAAATAGATCAGGTTATTAGATAAGTTAAGAGAATATTGACTTTTTTGCATAATAAATGCTCATATAAAATAAACAGCCCAGTATCGCTATTTTTTCCGTGGTAATACTGGAATACCACCATCTAGTGGACTGAAAAAGTGAGATGAACAAGCAAGAAATTTATCATTTTAGATTACATTTATTCATTTAGCTGACGCTGGTCACAGTGGGGGATTGAACACAGGTCTCTCGCACCGCCATCAAGGTGATTAATTGCAATATATCGTAATATGTGTAAAATCCCAATAATATCGCATCCTGACTTAATTATTGTGACAATATCGTATCGTGGCGCCTCTGGTGATTCCCATTCCTAATAAAATTGTTACTGACATAAAAATATATTTATATAATTTAATGTGATTTCCATTTCCAGAGGATCTCATTTTCTCTGATGTCCATCCAGAACAAATGTCCATAAATCCACTTAGAAGAAAGACTCTGCAGAACCTGCCTGAGAAGTTTTCTTCAGTTTCACAGTAATCCAGTGATGTCTGTCTGCACATCCATGCTAACTGCTAACAGGAGCTGCTAACAGCTGATTCAACTACTTTTGATGGAGAAACTTTGACTAAATGTGAACAAATGAAGACTAAAAATCACAACAGCACATCTGATCAGCTGTTGTTGTTCCTTCCCTCCAGGCGAGAGCGAAGCAGCTGTATAACGCTGGCTATAAAACGCTGACTCACCTGGCGAACGCTGACCCTGCTGTTCTGTCCAAGACGATAGAAAACCTCTACAAGAAACAAGCCGAGCAGATAGTGGCCTCTGCTAAAGTGAGTCCTGTTCACATGTCCTCAATGCTGCGTGGGTTTGAAGATGACACAATGATTAACGTGTGGACTGTTTGTGTCTATCAGATGATGTCTCTCTGTGTTCCAGATGCTTGTGAATGAAAAAGCTGCAGCTCTGCAGGAGGAAGTGGACGACCTGCTGATGATGCCTTCAGATCTGCCCACAGTTTCAAACACAGAAGAACTCCTTTGAGTTCATTTATTACAGAGAAGTTTTATTCTCTTTGGAAACTTTGTTTTTTATTGTTTCATTTGTTTGAAATATACATCTTATTAAAATAATGTAGGAGAAGGACTCAGCTATATTTTTGTGTCAGCCAGTGATGTGAAGGCTGTAATACTGGAGCTGAAAGGTCTCTGGAGTATTAAGGTGACCTTCAAATGTGTTTTCACTAACAAGTCTTCTCTCCGACACACACACAGAAGATGTGTAAATGCCTCTGTAGCTCAAATTAAATTCTCAGGTTCACTATTTACATGTTTGCCCACATGTAGCAGAGAGCTTGTCTGGGTTATTGTTGGTGGGATGTGGCGTCTGCACTCTCTAGTTGTAGTTGAACCAGCTACCCTTCATTGGAATCAGGTGTACTGATGCAGTCGCAGCAAAGTGTTGCTGACTTTAACAACAAAGATAAACTCTGTTCAGCAGTCACGTGTATATAGTCATTTTAAAAAGACAGTGCAGTGAGCTGGCGTTTACAACAGGGTGTTCACTAAAGCATTGTTTCTGTTTAAATGAATGTTCTGCTACGTTTTGTCAGGACTGAACTAGGGCTGAAACGATTTATCGATTAAATCGATTCATAAAATGCTTCGACAAATTCTTTGCATCGATGCTTCGTTTAATCCATGTAACTATACAGCACAGTGTTTCGCACGGACATTTATTACTGTCGCTCATCGCTGTGAACAGGACTTTATTATAATGGAGCTGTTTGCAAAGTGACAAAGAGACAGAAAATAGCGAGGGACAAAGAAGAAAGTGTCCAAAGTATGGGATTATTTCAAGATAAAGAAAACAACAACTCTGTGAAGTCAGTCCGTCCACCGTAAAACGAAACTTAGGTTTCCTTGTCAACAGCAGGACGGCAGCTGAACAAAAAGCCGGACCACAGACAAGGTCACAGTAACAGCAACTTTAGCATTGAACTGAAACCAGGATTGATTGTTGAGTTGAAGCCAAAGTAAGCCGCAGTCCTCAGCTGAAAATGTGCACACGTGCGTTTGTTCTCCTTTTTGGGCCGTGAGTTGTGACCTTACAGTCAGGAGTTAATGTCGGGAGCTGCACCTTTTAACTCACCTCCAGCTCTCTGTAGCTCAGACAATCCCTGCTGCCTGCGTGTGCTGATCCATCCTTAACCCAGATTCTTTGTCTTTTTAACTGTTATCTTTATAACAACTAACAACAGCTGTTTTGTGCGCAGGATCGCTCATTTCCCGTTTCACATTTCACGTGTACTTTCTTTGTACATTGACAATACTGTAATCTATCCTTCTTCACAGGTTAAAAGTTTGGGTGTCATCATGGATAGCACACAATCCTTTGAAGCTCAAATTAATAATATCACGCAGATCGCATACTTGCGTAATATTAACCGTCTCCGCCCCTTTCTTTCAAATAATAATACTGCAGTTCTTATTCGTGCACTAGTTACTTCACGTATAGACTACTGTAATCCTCTTTTCACAGGTGTTCCCTCCAAATTGCTACATAAGCTTCAGTTAGTTCAGAATTCTGCAACTCGTGTTCTTTCTAGAACTCCTTATACTGAGCACATTTCTCCAGTTCTTCAGCGATTGCACCGGCTTCCAGTAAAGTATAGAGTTGAATTTAAGATGCTACTTACTTATAAGGCACTTCATAATCTTGCACCCCAATACCTTACACAACTTCTCCATGTTTACACCCCTTCACGTGCTCTCAGATCTTCATCTTCAATTTCTCTTGTGGTACCTCGGATTCGACTAAATACCATGGCTGCCAGATCTTTTAGTTATGCTGCCCCCCGCCTGTGGAACTCTCTTCCCCTTGATGTTCGCAATAGCGACTGCTTGTTGACTTTTAAAACGCATCTTAAGACACGTGTTTTTATACAAGCTTTTTTATAACATGTACTGAGTTTTTAATGCATTTTATCTGTATGCGGCTTGTTTGTTGTGTGTATTGTTTTATGTAGTGATCTGTATATTGTTTGTGAGGTGACCTTGGGTGTTATGAAAGGCGCCATTAAATAAAATGCATTATTATTATTTTCTTGACAAAACATGGTTTGGAGACCAGCGCCGCCGCCAAGCAAAAGTACTTCTTAAACGACGCATCGATGAATCGTTGAAATAATCTATCGAAGCTTCGAATACTCAAATCATCGTTAGCTGCAGCCCAAGACTGAACGTAGAGGTCTATGGAAGTGTTTCGACATCACACAGATCAGGGGCACGTTAAATCTGAAAACTGTGTGCAACGTTTTGCTGAAGTTTCTGGGTTCAACAAAATTACATTAGAAGACATGTTTGTTGACTTTTATTTAGTTTTTCATATACACTGTATAGTTTTCCATAACCCCTCTTTATCTTGTGTTTTTGAAAGCATGTCAACATTATACAGTAGTTATATAATTGGCTTAATTGGTAACAGATGTGCTCCCTTTCTGTCTCAGTCTTCTGAACAGGCTAATTCACTGAATCCTCGAGCTCCACTAGGCCGACACATTCCTGTGGCACCACTGAATGTGTCTCTTGCTGGACCATCACCTGCCTCTGCTCCAAAGTCGGCACCAGTCTCAACAACAAATTCATAACAGTACATTTTCAGTTTATTCCTCTTTCCTGACAACAGTTTAAGCACCGATTTATTTTCACTGATTTGTCCTTTTATGTGTGTGATGTATATACAAAGCAGCCTTGCTTGCGTCAGCTTTTGTGTAATGAAGCAAATGGCAAGACATCTGATTGACATGAAGTCCAGGTCCAGGTGGAGAAGGTGGCTGAGTGTGGACCAGAAGTAGTGGAGGAGTCTCAGTGTGTCTGCAGAGACTGTGTAGAAGGACAGAGCAGCAGCAGAGCAGTCCAGATCCACTGATGATCCTCTGTCACATCCAGAGGAACACACAGGGATGATGGTGGACTTGACTTTGTGTCTGACAGTGGAGCTGATCTCAGAGCAGTTCAGACCGCAGCACTGTTGGGATTCCTCTGTCAGTCACTGCTGGATGAAGCTCTCCTCTCCACTCTACCTCCCAGTAACATGGCCCAGTCAGAGCCTCTCCACACACAAGCTGATGCTGCTGCTTCAACCTCTCTGGATCATCAGGACACAGCTGATCCTCTCTCAGCACCTCCACCTTTCTCACCACTCACTCTCACTTCTTCCATCTGATGAGAGAAGACAGACAGCAGAAGTCATAAATCAGAGTTTACAGAGACTCCCTTCATCAGCTGTCAGTCAGTGATGCAGCACATCCAGTATAAAGACCAGCAGGGACTTCAGTCCTGTTCAGACCAGAAGTGGAGCGGCTGTGTAACGTAGCCAGCTTCCTTTCAGCTCTCATGTTAACGTATTGGAGTGAACACACTGAGACCTGCAGAGACTTTGGCCATCAGCTCTGTTTACTCTGCAGATTTCACTCAAGTCCACAGTGGAAATAAAGTGCTGAGAGTCCCTGAACGCATCATGACTGCAGAGACAGAGAGATATTCACTGCTCACTGTAATGATGG
>NC_060162.1:1043347-1059406 GCF_021292245.1 Micropterus dolomieu
AAGGGCAACTGGACTTGGTTGAAGATACTGGAAGACGTTTCGTCCCTCATCCAAAGGACTTCTTCAGTTCTGACTGACTGGCAGGGAAACTCAGCTATCTAACCTCAGTGGGGTCGTTATCCCGGGTCATCGATACTGCTGGTTCGTTAGTGTTCCTTGTTGCTGTGACGACAGTCGTTACGGTCGTTAAGACTACCTGTGGCCGAGACTGAACGACCATCGTTGGTATCTTCACCTGAGGCCAATAGGTTACGTTTGTTGAGTTTCCTGGGAAGTGATGAAAGGACAGCATTGTAAGTGGGGGATAAGTGGTGGCGTAGACCCCCTCCTCTGTTCAATGACGGCTTCTCCACCCTGGTGTAGATGCTTCCTTGACACCTCTTTCAAACCATCCATCTTCTCTGTCTAAAATGTGCACCTGGTGGTCCTCAAACGAGTGTCCTCTGTCCTTCAGATGTAAGTAGACTGCAGAGTCTTGACCTGAGGAGTTGGCCCTTCAGTGTTGAGTCATGCGTTTGTGTAGTGGTTGTTTAGTCTCCCCAATATACAGGTCTGTGCATTCCTCACTGCATTGGACCGCATACACTTCTTCGAGTATCTTCAACCAAGTCCAGTTGCCCTTGATTTTAACCTTCGTTGGGTCTCTATACATCTTGTGATGCTGTCAGCTGGAATCCAGCTTTATTTCCTGTAGACATGAACACAACAACAAAAGTCGTCTTCACATCAAGTCAAACACATGATCACAACAAGCTTCTGGCTGATCTGATTGGCTGCCTGTTACAGGGGCGATTTTAGACCATTTTCTTCCAAGCACCCCTAAAAAAAATACAAAAATTTATTAATATTTTCTGAAAATTATTTTTTGTCTTCTAACGTTAGATTTTGGAGAAGCAAGAGAAGGGACAACCAATTAGCCTACAGTTTCATATGGCTTTTCTTACATTATTATTATTACTTATGATTTAATGTCCCTAAATACTGACATTTTTCAGTTTCTAATTTTAGTTTTACTGAATGATCCGCGACTGCGCTGGCAGACCTGTCTGCTTCAGCGGAACGCTGTCAGTCTGGGCCAAACTAATACTTTCAATATTGAAGGCGGATACGAGCGGCCCCTCCCAAATTGGACTGATCCTCGTTTTTGCTGAATTCTGAATGGCTGTGTGCTGAACTCAGCCTAGGGTTGTGTGACAAGTGCATCAAAGACGGTAACTATTGCGAAAAAAAAGAAAGAGAAAAAAGAAATGTGTGGTGCTCTTCTTAAGAAGAAAAAGATGTCGGCACAAGAGGCAGAAGTATTGAACTAATGTAGTAATGCATGCAATAAGCAAGGAATCTTTGTGTGTCTGTATGTATATTAGCTATTAAGGTCAGTGGTGGTGATGCAGAGGGACAGGCTGATGATGACCCCAGTCATGTTGATGAGGAGGGAGAGAAGAAAGAGGAGGAGCAGCAGGAGCCACAGGATGAGGAGGACAATGGAACCAGAAAAAACAGTGACAGGTACTGGGGCAGTGCAGGGCTAACTAGGCAAAATGATTTACGAGCACAGTGTGCGAGTAAAAACTACAACCTACCATAATTGTTCCCCAAAAGTATTGGAACGGGAAGGCAAATTCCTTTGTTTTTGTTGTTCACTGAAGACATTTGGGTTTAAGATCAAAAGATGAGTATGAGACAAGAGTTCAGAATTTCAGCTTTTGTTTCCTGGTATTCACATCTAGATGTGTGAAACAAATCAGGACAAACATTGGGCAGAGCAATCACAATAATTTGGAATGTCCTGAAAAAGAAATAAACTACTGGTGTACTGAGCAACAGACGTCCAACAGGTCGTAACAAGGAAAACAGTAGCTGAGAAAAATATGGTGAGAGCTGTGAAGAAAACCCCCAAAACATCAGGAATCAGGAATCACCAATCACCAACGACCTCCACAGTGCAGGGTGAAGGTATCACAATCCACTGTTGGAAAAAGACTCAGAGAGCAGAAATCTAGAGGCCACACCACAAGATGCAAACCACTCATCAGCAGGAAGAATTGGAAGGCCAGATTGAAATTTGCAAAGAAGTACAAAAGTTCTGGAATACAATCCTATGGACTGATGAGACCAAGATGAATCTCTAGCAAAGTGAGGAGAAAGAAAGGAACTGCTTATGATCCGAAGCATACAAGCTCATCTGTGAAGCATGGTGGAGGTCATGTCATGGCTTGGGCCTGCATGGCTGCTTCTGGAGCAGGCTCATTAATATTTATTGATGATGGAACTGATCATGGTAGCAGCAGAATGAATTCAGAAGTGGACAGAAACATTTTGTCTGCCAGTTTACAGAGAAATGCATTGAAATTAATGGGGAGGAAGTTTATCATGCAGCAGGACAATGAGCCAAAGCACACTGCCAACAAAACAAAGGACTGGATTCAGTAACTCAGTACCGCAGGGTTACTTGGATTAGTAACTTTAATAACATTACTATTTTGGAAATAGTAAACCATTACTAGTAGTTACTAGGAAAATGAGTAAATGTAAAATGGAAAAAGTAATATTATTACAGTTCCTGCCCAACACTGCTAACTAGAAATGAGTTTTAATTTAATGTTGGAATATTATACTAATAGAAATAATTTATACTTCACAGATTCTGTACAACCAAAATAATTAACAAATTAAACTCAATCAGCAACAGAAACTACTTCCTAAAAAGAGAAAGCAAGCATTTAACAACATTTAAATGAAAACACAAAACTGAACACTTAAATTAGGGAAACACTTTTAACACCCTCCCTCCTCCTCTGAGGGAGTAAACACGAGCCTACAGGTCCACACTGCTGTCTGACCCTAACTGGTCCACTGACCCCATAGGTGTCATTTACACTGGACGCTGGGGACATGTCACCACTACATTTTGAAATAGCTGATTTTGTCCACATCAATTTTTGAAAGCATTTGTTTAAAAATGTTCTGAAAAACAGCTTGCACCAAGAAATGTTAACTAACAAATGAAAATGCTTTGAGAAAAGCTATGCTAATGCTATGCAATATAGTTTTCTCTCATAAATTGAAAATTGTGTAAATTGGAGCAGAAAATGTCTCTAGAATGCAGGAAATTACCAGTTTAATGCTCAAAATCAGACCCCCTGCACATATATTTCAGCATCAAATATTTAATCTTATATTTAAGCTCTTACTAGTATTTATTGCTGCTCTTACTAGTATGTATTGTCAGTTGTAGATCTCGTGCTGTATTTGATGCTTTGTCGATGATTGTATGTTGTTTCATCTCAAATGTAAGTCGCTTTGGATAAAAACATCAATGCCAAATGAGTAAATGTAATCTAAATAGTGATACAAAATCTTCTTGTCTTGTTCTCGTGCACCGTCACGTCTCATGACCCAAATGTATCATCACACCCCTGATCTAAACCCTTATGTCCCCACCACTTTTCAACACAAAGCTCTTGACTGACCCGCTCCGCTCTGGACCAGCTCCTCTTTAGTAGGCCTACTTATTCTCTCCACCAATTAGTGAACACTTTTGCAAGGTATTATATGCATGCTCCATTCTCATCAGGGGCTGAGCACCCCTAAAGGTCTGATCCTAGAATTGCCCCTGGCCTGTTTTCTCTCTCTCTGTGTCTTTCTGTCCAATCCTGAAGCCTGTCACCATTCTCCTCTCACAGTTTCACTGATGAAAAGCAGCCGCTGAGAAGGTTGGAGGTTTACAGGAAATACTGGATCTCTGCTTTGATACTAACAGTGTTTAGTAGAATACTGCTGAAACCAGCATGGACTGACTCCAACCCTCTACTGACCTCAGAGTCTCCAGTCTGCAGTGTGGACTCTCCACAAGATCAGACAGCAGCTTCACTCCTGAATCCTGCAGCTTGTTGTTACTCAGGTCCAGCTCTCTCAGATGGGAGGGGTTGGACTTCAGAGCTGAGGCCAGAGAAGCACAGCTGATCTCTGACAACCTGCAGTGCCTCAATCTGAATAAAGAATAAATTATGGAGATAAAAATTATTACTTATTACTGGGTTGGACTGTGACTTTACCTTCACAGGTCTATCTGTTTGATTCATAATTTCAACTTCAATTATTGCCACATGCATTTTGTCCCCACCAGGTTACAGCTAAATAAATCCAATGCAACATACAAGAGGATTTCAGCACTTTATTAAGGAAATGCAGTCTATAAAACAATGAATGTGCTACACAATGTAATAGTGTTAAATCATTAATCTTTCCCCCACTACAGTTTTTTAAGATAAATGAAATGGTCTGTGTTAGCATGAATTCATATTTCTAGCGCCACTGGATTAAAATGAAGACTTTACTCTTTATTTAATTTTTTTCAAAGAACCCCTTAGAACCATCTGTGATAAGCAACTGCAGACCAATCTCCAATATCCCTTTTCCTAGTAAAATATTTGAAAAGGTTGTCTGCAAACAACTGCATAATTACCTGTCCCTCCACAATTTATATGATGTGTATCAATCTGGCTTCAGGACTAAACGCAGCACTGAAACGGCTTTGAAGTAGTCAGTGATCAAAAGATCAACAATGCTGCAAACAAACCTCCTAAATAAAACTGACTGCAACCTTTGACACTGTCGACCACAGCTTTTTAATCAGTTAACTAGAAAATTAAGTTGGCCCATATGGCCGTGTCTTAAAGAGGCTCTCTTCCTATCTAACTGGCAGGACATTCTCTGTGTCCCTTTTAAACTGGCAGAAACCCCGCAAAGCAGCGGGGTCCACCCTGAAGCACTGTGCTGATCAGCTGTCTCCGGTGTTCACAGACATTTTTAACACCTCACTGGAGACATGTCATGCCTGCTTCAAAGCCTCCATCATCATCCCTGTCACCAAAAAACCAAGGACCACAGGACTAAATGACTTCAGACCCGTCACCCTGACCTCTGTGGTTATGAAGTCCTTTGAGCGCCTTGTGTTGTCCCACCTAAAATCAATCGCAGACCCACTCCTGGACCACCTGCAGTTCGCCTACAGAGCCAACAGGTCTGTAGACGATCCAGGAAACATGGCCCTTCACTACATCCTCCAGCACCTGGACTCCCCAGGAACCTACGGCAGGATCCTGTTTGTGGATTTCAGCTCTGCTTTTAACACCATCATCCCGGCCCTGCTGCAGGACAAGCTCTCCCAGCTGAACATGCCCGACTCCACCTGCAGGTGGATCACTGACTTCCTGACGGACAGGAAGCAGCACGTGAAGCTGGGAAAACATGTCTCTGACTCCAGGACCATCGGCACTGGTTCCCCTCAAGGCTGCGTTCGTTCCCCCCTTCTCTTCTCCCTGTACACCAACAGCTGCACCTCCAGTCACCAGTCTGTCAAGCTCCTGAAGTTTGCGGATGACACCACCCTCATTGGGCTCAGGTGGGGATGAGTCTGCCTACAGGTGGGAGATCGACCATCTGGTGACCTGGTGCAGCCAGAACAATCTGGAGCACAACGCTTTGAAGACAGTGGAGATGGTCGTGGACAGAAAGAGCCCCGCCCTACCCCATCATCCTGTGTGACTCCCCCGTTGCCACTGTGGACTCCATCTGTTTCCTGGGCACCATCATCTCCCAGGACCTCAAGTGGGAGCTGAAAATCACCTCTCTCACCAAGAAGGCCCAGCAGAGGATGTACTTCCTGTGGCAGCTGAACGTCAGCCTGCCAAAGACAATGATGGTGCACTTCTACACCGCCATCATTGAGTCCATCCTCACCTCCTCCATCACCATCTGGTACGCTACTGCTACTGCCAGGGACAAGGGCAGGCTGCAGCGTATCATTCGCTCTGCAGAGAGGGTGATCGGTTGCAATGTTCCTTCTCTTCAGGACCTGTACGCCTCCAGGACTCTGAGGCCAGCAGGAAAGATTGCAGCTGACTCTCCCCACCCCGGACACAAACTGTTTCAGACTCCCCTCTGGCAGGAGGCTGCGGTCCATCAGGACCAAAACTTCTCGCCACAAAAGCAGCTTCTTCCTATCAGCAGCTAGCCTCATCAACAAGACCCGGGTCCCTCACTGACACTCCCCTCCTTTTAAAATAATAGAACTGTGTCTGCACATGTAAATATTATTGCATTTCATATCACGCACAAACCTGGCACACTGCACATATTTGTTGTTAATTGTTTAATCTTTGTTGTTATATATTTTTATATTGCAAATTTTTTTTTGGCTATGTACACAATACTCTCTTCCGTTGCAACACGTCTTTCCTCTGCAAAGAGTTGTATTATTTTTCTCTATTCTCTTATTATTCTTATATAACTTGCATTGTCTATTCCATATTTATATATTTCTACATTTATTTATGTCAACTGTATGTTTGTCTACGTGTAGCCACTCATCACCAAAGCAAATTCCTTGTATGTGTAAAAACATTACTTGGCAATAAAGCTCTTTCTGATTCCGATTCATTAATCACCATTCACTCCCTGGTTAAATGACATCGGCAGTGATGCAGGTGGTTTCCTCTGTTTCTGATTAGCGGATGTCTATTAGGCCTAAATCTTACATCCATATGTGTACGTAGCAATAATACCATGCTCGTTCTGCCGGCTGAGACTTTATAGCTGCGCTGTTATGTTTTTCAGAGCACACAAACACTGTAAACACACACCTGTCACCTGCCCTGCATGGTGCTGTTACCCATCGGCGTCGCCAGGTCATTTTTCCGGGGGTTTAGCCCCGGATGTTTTGACTGTAGCCCCGAATGTAACTTAACAAAAGCAACAAAATAATTTTCACTGTTAATATGCAATAATCCTCATGACACAGCCTGTCTCGCAGGTCTTCAAAGAGCAGAGGCTACTCGCAATAATATTGCTACATTTTGTTTGAAGTTCACTAACTTGACCCCCCGCCACCTGCCTGCGTCTGCGACTTTGCTCTGTGACTGTCTCTCTGCTCCGGGATGCTTTATTCTCTCTAAAGCGGCTGTGAGCTGCACTTTATCACAGGTGCTAATAAGTGTGGTGATATTTCTGTCTGATCACGAGTGTTTTCAGTTTCGGTTTTCTTCCTCTGATGAAGAGCAGTGCACTCGTCTCATTGAGTAGTCTACAGTCCCAGACTGGCTCTGTGTCTGTCAGATGGTCTAAAGGGGGTAGTCTCAGGGGTAAAATTAGGGGCAAATAAACTACTGATTACTGCATTACATTCTATTATATTTTATATTCTGAATTGTCACCTGCCACCTAAATTGCGTGATTCCCTTTATAAAAATAAGACATTTCCACCATAAATCGGTGCACAGAAAATGTCTCCAGAATTTGTGTGTGTTTAATGGTCAAAATCTATCTATCCAGAATCTATTACTTTTTAGTAAATAGTTATCAGGACATCAACAGGAGGAAATTTGCATTGCAGAGCATCCCCGCAAAACTAGATGAAGGCCTATCAGGTAAAGTTATGTAGACTATAATTTTCACTTAAGTTAATACGCCACAGCTGTATAGCGCACAGAAGCCATTGCCATGGTTACTATCCATAGAGCGCCTGCTGTTTACTCGTGGAGAGCTTCTCTCCCTGTCTGGAGCACAGAGCAACCCTCCAAGCGGGGCCAAGCGACTACGTTACAATTTTAAGGACGGTCCCAAGACCGACATCTTGCCCAATACTAATGAGCATGCAGTGTGTAGCTATCCACTTTTCTACTTCTCCCACACACTGCATCCAGCGTAGTCTGCCAAAGCCTCCCTCCACTGCTGTTTGGGAGGGTGATTTGCAGGCTGATCAACATCCCACTCCTCCTGTGACCCATGGTTTGACTCTCACGAGCCAGTGAGAAACGGACTGTCAAAATAATAATAAAACCTGCATTAACGTGACATAAAATAATTGTTGGCGTTAACGCGATAATAACGCGTTAACTTGCCCAGCCCTAGTATAAACAGAAATTAGGTTTAATTGTTAATTAAACATATCAGATCTACAATAGTAACAGAGAGTCAATGAACTGACCTCAGAGTCTCCAGTCTGCAGTGTGGACTCTCCACAAGATCAGACAGCAGCTTCACTCCTGAATCCTGCAGCTTGTTGTTACTTAGGTCCAGCTCTCTCAGATGGGAGGGGTTGGACTTCAGAGCTGAGGCCAGAGAAGCACAGCTGATCTCTGACAAACTGCAGCCCAACAATCTGAACAAAGAATAAATGATGTAACTTTAGAAGACAATGTTCCTGCTTGAAATCATTCAGTGTTTAATAATCTGTTCAGAGCTGAAGAAGGTTTAGAATGTAGAAGTTTAGAAAATGGAAAATCCAAACACCTGAACCCAACAGGATGCAGGTTCAAACTGTAAAATACAAAAAGGTAAAAAAAGCTCTCATTAATATTAATGACAACATGCTGCTGCTTCAATAAAGACGTAGTGACTTCACCTGTTAAACTCTGCAGCTCCACCAGTGGCTCCATCTATACAAACTCATGTTATGCAGCCAAACACAAAGAAAAACCCACAGAAGCTGATTTAAGATTCCACTCAAGATCCCAAAGTTTCCAAAGATGCCAAATATGTCAGCATGAGCTTTGGGGAAATGTGAACAAAAGACATCTACAATATTTCTTTTAGCAATAGTGGAGTCATAAAATCAAAACTTCTTCACTTTAAACTATTTAGTCAGCATGAGCATTATATAGCTTCATAACAATGTTGGAAAAACAAATACTGAATATATTTGTTATTGTCTGATAGCTGAAATAGAGATTATTTATTTATTGTATTTATTATTATACTTTATTTAAAACATGGAGAACAGAAGCTAAAAATCAGGAGTTTAAGAGCTTCAGAGTGAATTATCCAGTGGAGATGTTTCTTGCTATTTTAAGGTTTTAAATGTGGAGCTCAACATTGCTCTGCCACAGTCAATGGACTAAACCACTAAAGAAGAAAATAGCATTAAGATCCTCAGTGTGGATCAGTATGATATCAGCATTATGTCTGCAGTTTATTTTCACCACAACTTTCACATCATATTAATCTCAGCACAGAAGGAAAAAATGGTGTCTGACCTCAGAGTCTCCAGCCTGCAGTGTGGACTCTCCAGAAAACCACACAGCAGCGTCACTCCTGAATCCTGCAGGTCATTGTTACCCAGCTGCAGCTCTCTCAGATGGGAGGGGTTGGACTTCAGAGCTGAGGCCAGAGAAGCACAGCTGATCTCTGACAAACTGCAGCGCCACAATCTGAATGAAGAATAAATGATGGAGACAAAAATACATTTCTAATCCAATCAGATGTGTTCAGGTTTTAAATGTGGAGCTCAAAATTACTATGTCCTAATCAATGAGCTTTTCCTTAAAATGAGAAGAGGGACTTATCATCATAATGTCAGCACAACATTCATATAACTATTTATGTCAACACAGATCAATGACATGCTGCTTATCTCAGGCCAGTCTGGAACTACAGGAGAGAAACTATATTGATCCTTTAAACAGCTGCATTTAGAATTAAAGAAAAAAATTGACATTGAAAACAGCTTTTAAAACACTGATCACTCATCACTAAAACTTTACTGGGATTGGTAGTTTTTGAACCAGGGACAGATTTTACTATTGTTAACGTATAGGCTATGCCGTCGATTCAATGCAGAAGTATAAATCACACTTTACATTCACTTTAGTAAAATAGAACAAGGGGAACGTGTTGCTCTCAGAAGGAGGCTGGAGGCACATACTGGCACACTGTTCAGTGTAGTGGAAATCTGCATCTTTCCACTGCAGAGGCTCTTTCTACAAAATGGAGAAACTAGTTTAAATGAATGTATTAGTATTTATACAGTATTATTATAATAATATATAGATAAAAGTTAAATTTTAATCAAAAAATAAAGTGTACCGTTAGTATGTTAATATATTAATGATTTAATTTAACTATATGCATTGTCATTTTATGTAATAATATACTATATAGCTCACCACCTGTATAATATTTATTCCAGTCAGACAGCAGTTGATGGCCTACATTGGTCTCTTGATTTCTCCATAATCAGAAGCATAGGAGTTCAACATTTTAGAAGTTTACTGAACCATTAAAACTTTATGTCCCGCCCCATCCAGGCTGTGATTGGTCAGATAACGAAAAGTGAAACTGAGGAGCACATCGATTTTTGGAAAAATTTAATGTGTTTCATCATAAGCCCCCTGATATAGCTAAATCTCCAGCTAGCCAACACCACAACCTCCTTATCTTCTCCGTACTGTCTTCTGTCTCACCTCTCCCGCTGCTGACATCTCTGTCTTTGTTTTTGTAATGAGTTGCTCAAGCGGCCCCCGGGCTACCCGTCCATCGGGATATCTCTCGGTGCTCCGGTGACTAGCTGGCTTTTTTCCTGCAAGAGTTTTAACAACTCTGATATGATTGACACCAGCTTTGCGTCGCGTCCTGCCGCTACTCGGGCCTGGGGTGTTTTGAACCTGTTCGGGTCCGGTTTCGGCGCAGAGGTGCATTTGGCTCTCTCCAGCTTTATGCGGCTGTCTTTTGTGGTCATCATTGGGATGCGAGGTAGGCATGACTTGAAAAACTCCACCCGCTGCCCAGTCTCTGTATCCTCCGCCAAGCCGACGACTCTAATGTTTAGGTTGCTGTAGTTCTCTGCCATGTCCAAACTCTCAATGAGGGCAATGACCAGCTTTTCAAGCTCCACAATCCTCAGCTCTTGTGCTGCAGCGGAATTTTCAACTGCTAGTAGCCTAGCCTCTGCTTCATAGTCAACAAACCCGAACGAAGGCGGGCGGGGTGGGGGATTAGCCTACGGTAGATTATAGTTACTCGCACATTGTGCTCATAAATCATTTTTCCGGTTCACACGTATCGATTTTAGGGGCATATGCAAGCAAAATGGTCGCACTGTAGAGCCCTGACAAGGTAGGTCCAACCATTGTCAATGACCTCAGGCACAGAAATTCCCACACTTCTACCTCTAGGGGGCGCTATAAGCAAGGTCAACGCATTTGGCCTTTGAACTTCCGCCTACAAAAGGTGCATATCAAAAACCTTATATCCACGCATTCGGGGGACCGAGCTGAATCTACTGGTATAGGCCACGCCCATTTTCGCCTATAGTTTTTTCCGCAAAATCGCAAAAACTGAAAACCCTTTTTTAATTAACTCCTCCGAAGCCGCAAGTCAGATCGGCACCAAACTTGGCACCGACCATCTCTGGATGAAGCTGATAAAAGTTTGTAGAGGAAATTTTGATGCGACAAAAAATGCCGTAAATATAAGATAACAAATGTTTGCAAAAAACCCCCGCTAAAGACAGGAAGTGATGTCATCTCTTAGGTTTGGAATGGCCAATAGACACCAAATTTGGACCAATAATGTGGGACACCCCCGAAGGCCTGTGCAAAATTTGGTGCACGGCCGATGTCTGGACCAAGCCGATTTTGATCCGCGAAAAAATGGCCCAATTTTAAGCTTACAAATATTTCTTGAAAACGCTAAAAAAACGTGATGTCATATCTCAGGTTTGCAAGGTCTGATCAACACCAAACTCGGAGACCCTTTCTGGAATGCCCTCCTGATGGGGCTGTGTAAAATCTCCTCACAGCAAGAAGTATGCAGGCTTAAACCCCGGTTGCCCCCGGCCTTTCTGTGCGGAGTTTGTATGTTCTCTCCGTGTCTGCGTGGGTTTTCTCCAGGTGTGCCGTTTTCCGCCACCATCAAAAACATGTTAGGTAGGTCCTCCGTGCAGTTTGACCTGGCATGGCATTTCATTCTGGAGTACAGTGGCTGCCGACTGCTCCCTTCAGGGATGGGTTAAATGCAGAGGATGAATTTCGATACATGAATGTGTATGTGACACTAAAGTACGTTTACATTTACATTTACATTTGTTCGCTTGTCTTGCTTTTGTTTATCTACTTTCCCACACACTGCATCCAGCGTAGTCTGCCGTAGCTTCCCTCCACTGCTTCTTTGGGTGGGTGATTTGCAGGCTGATCAACATCTCGCCCCTCCTGTGACCCATGGTTTGACTTTATGTGTTAGGGCTGAATGATTTTGGAAAATAACCTAATTGCTATTTTTTTTTTTACCAATATTGCGATTTAATATGCGATAAAATTTTTAAGCTCTTTACCTTCTGTATTATTCAAAACGGACAAGCAGTAAATCAGTGTATGTGTGAGACTAAAGTTTCTGTAGTGTCAGCTTCTGTCAAGCTTAAGGCCATTGTACAACAAAAAGTCAAGGTACAGCGTAATGTGCGTAGTTGATGCTTACTCTCGCGTGTCACCAGAGTGTAAGCGCAGTGTAATCTCGTTTTATCACATGGCGATCATATTGCAAATGCAATTAATCGTTCAGCCCCAGTATGTGTATTCAGAGCCAGTGAGCAGCGGACTTTCAAAATTATAATAATTAAAACTGCGTTAACGTGCAATAAAATAATTGTCGCCGTTAATTCATGTGATAACACGTTAACGTGCTCAGCCCTAGATTAAAACAAATTTTCGTTCAGAGGATGTTCTGTATACAGATGTGACCATTTACCAAAAATTAGAAACAATAATTTACTTTAACTACTAACAGTGGACATTTTCTATAGTTTCTTTAAGAAACAAAAGTCTTTGTGACTGCAGACTAAATTTAGTACAAGAAACATGAAAATATGAACAAACTTTATGGATGGAAGTTATATATGAACAGAAATTAGATTCAATTGTTAATTAAACATATCAGATCTACAATAGTAACAGAGAGTCAGTGAACTGACCTCAGAGTCTCCAGTCTGCAGTGTGGACTCTCCAGAAAACCACACAGCAGCTTCACTCCTGAATCCTGCAAGTTGATGTCACTCAGCTGCAGCTCTCTCAGATGGGAGGGGTTGGACTTCAGAACTGAGGCCAGAGAAGCACAGCTGATCTCTGGCAAACTGCAGTGCCACAATCTGAATAAAGAAAAATTATGATGACAATGATTAGATGACAATGTTCCTGCTTGAAATCATTCAGTGTTTAATAATCTGCTGAAGAAGGTTTAGAATGTAGAGGTTTAGAAATTGGAAACTGGGGGGGTAATGTGATGGACGTTTTTGCCAGAGCTCCGTGCCACTCTGTGCTTTTTTTCCCATTAGTCTGACAACAACCAGGTGCTATAAGACATTTTTGTTATGCAACAACAAGCTATGTCTTTGGAAAATGTTTGGCCACAGTCTTTCGTCAAGATGGGAAGCACCAGAGGCAATAAAGACAAAAAAAGACCAACTCTGAGCCCCGGCTACGACACACAAGATAGTAAGTGTGAGTGACCAGTTGCAGCCAGGGGCTGGTAAGACCAAGCTGGATCGAGGTATGGTTCTGCAACCATTGGTGGGATCTGATGCTGTGCTGTAGGCGGGTTTCACTGCACTAGGGGAGCTAGATCATGGCACAACATCGTCATGGACTGCATTCCTAGTGAATACATCACGTGTATTCTTCACCCCAAAATATATGCTTTCCATAAGGTCTGGGACCCTTACTTGCAGCATACTGGGCCCACGCTGTCATCCTCCTTGCTTTGTGGATTTCCCAGATCAGCCTAACCAGTCTTTGTTTTAAGTGCCCACTAACAAGCACCTTGTAGCCTTGCTATGTTTGTATGCTCTGTATTGATTCTCATCTGGATACTGCTTTGTCTTTGAAAGGGAGGAGGCCGGATGGAAAATGTCCCCACTGTCATTTATTTTAATACTTACTGTATTGTCGTCTTCTGTGTTACTTTCTTAGACCGATCGTGTGTTTTGCCTGCAACATCTTAATTATTAGCTAGTAAGCAAAATATGTCAGGGACTTTTTTTCCGGTTTTAGCCTGCATCACATGAGCTTCGGACATTAGGATGTGATTTAAGCTGAGATAGATGTCACCCTATCTACTATCCTAGTGACAACCATTGTATGACCAGTTATTGAAAAATAGAAATGTGAATTTTGTTGAAGGATTGCCATCTTCTTTGTGTGATGATACATTGTTGCCTTTAGATAAAAACAATTTGTTGATTATTGATGATTTAATGAGTGATGCTAGCAAAAACATTGAGGTCCAAATTATGATTACAAAATATGTGCATCATAGAAATTTAAGTTGTTTATACCTAGTTCAGAATTTGTTTTTTCAAGGCAAAGTTCGCCGTACTATTGATCTGAATACCAATAATCTTGTTTTGTTTAAAACTCCCAGAGATAAATACCAAGTCATGCTAATGGCTAGACAAATGTTTCCTGGGAAGAGTCATTTTTTTTATGGATTGTTTCGAGGATGCCACGAGTGTTCCTTATGGTTACTTGATGATTGATTTTAAAGCTAAGACACCTGATGATTTCAGACTCAGAACCGACTTGCTTTCAGAGCTGCCTGTTGTGTATGTGCCTAAGAGAAAGTAAATAAACATGTCTGATTGCATTACGAGAAACCTGTCTTACTGCAAACTATGCACGGAGCATCTCCATCTCAGAGAGTGAATATTATTCAATCTGCATCACCAAACCTTTTGGTAGCGTTATACGAAACAGCTTTCAATGTTTTAAAAGGTAAAATTCCTTTAAATAAGACACAGAATCAAAAATTAAAAAAGAAGAAGGCGGGGTTAGCCAATAAAAAGGTTTGCGCTTCAAAGAAAAAGAAGACGTTGCTTAAACAGTCTGGCGGTTTTCTTCTCCCCCTCCTGAGTATCGCTGTGCCTTTTATAACGAGTCTTATTGGTTCAAGACAAACTTAGAGGACTATGGAGTATGCACAAAAAATGTTTCTGGTACCTAAACAACAGCTTGATCTTTTAAGAAGACCTCCGGCACACGAGTCTATTCTAGAAACTGTTGAAAATGACCTGGATCGTAAGACATTCTGGATCAAAAGACTGAAGATCAAAAAAATATTCCATCACATTGCAGAGATTTCTCACCATGGTAAAACCAGGAGAAAAAGACCAGAACACACTAACTTTGTCAATGCCGGTCGCTGAGGATTTTCACTCTTCAGAGCAGAAGAATCAAGAAGGAAGAGACTTGGTTTTTGAAGAAGTTTTTAAAAACATGCCAAAA
Source organism: Micropterus dolomieu (assembly GCF_021292245.1). Taxonomy (NCBI): domain Eukaryota; kingdom Metazoa; phylum Chordata; class Actinopteri; order Centrarchiformes; family Centrarchidae; genus Micropterus; species Micropterus dolomieu. Next base: position 1,058,398 of record NC_060162.1, read on the forward strand.
AACAGCAGGAATAAAGCCCAGCATATTTTGGATAAAATGTCCTCCTCAAAAAACATATCTGCATGGACTGAACGTGGGGTTTGTGTTTAATGGTAATGTTATTAAAGGGTCTCATGTGTATGATTTAATAAGAGGAGTGACTGCTTCTCAAAACGTGTCGGACAGCCAGAGACCTACAGGTTGGGATGAATATCTGCAATCGTTGGCTATACTGAATATACCTTTATCAGTTGTACCAAATCAACAGGTCAAAAGAAAAATTGACGAGATTAAGAGAAAGACTTTTGGAGAATCTTCTCCTCTTATCACTGGACCGCCATCTACACCTCTTGTTACCAGAGGGCGTCGATTAGCAAACAATGAAACAAGTCCTTTTGTTTCTCCTGAAATGCGATGAGTGATGGATAACTTTTTTAATTGTTATTTGTTTTAAATAAATACAGAGACATAACTTTATCATTTCATTATCACAAGTGTTTTTATTTACACTCACCTAAAGGATTATTAGGAACACCACACTAATACTGTGTTTGACCCCCTTTCGCCTTCAGAACTGCCTTAATTCTACGTGGCGTTGATTCAACAAGGTGCTAAAAGCATTCTTTAGAAATGTTGGCCCATATTGATGGATAGCATCTTGCAGTTGATGGAGATTTGTGGGATGCACATCCAGGGCACGAAGCTCCCGTTCCACCACATCCCAAAGATGCTCTCTTGGGTTGAGATCTGGTGACTGTGGGGGCCATTTTAGGACAGTGAACTCATTGTCATGTTCAAGAAACCAATTTGAAATGATTGGAGCTTTGTGACATGGTGCATTATCCTGCTGGAAGTAGCCATCAGAGGATGGGTACATGGTGGCCATAAAGGGATGGACATGGTCAGAAACAATGCTCAGGTAGGCCGTGGCATTTAAACGATGCCCAATTGGCACTAAGGGGCCTAAAGTGTGCCAAGAAAACATCCCCCACACCATTACACCACCACCACCAGCCTGCACAGTGGTAAC
>NC_060162.1:1059506-1070793 GCF_021292245.1 Micropterus dolomieu
ATGTGGAGCTCAACATTGCTCTGCCACAGTCAATGGACTAAACCACTAAAGAAGAAAATAGCATTAAGATCCTCAGTGTGGATCAGTATGATATCAGCTTTATGTCTGCAGTTTATTTTCACCACAACTTTCACATCATATTAATCTCAGCACAGAAGGAAAAAATGGTGTCTGACCTCAGAGTCTCCAGTCTGCAGTGTGGACTCTCCAGAAAACCACACAGCAGCGTCACTCCTGAATCCTGCAGCTTGTTGTTGAAACTCAGCTCTAGTTCTCTCAGATGGGAGGGGTTGGACTTCAGAGCTGAGGCCAGAGAAGCACAGCTGATCTCTGACAAACTGCAGCCCAACAATCTGAACAAAGAATAAACCTTTGAAATCATTCAGTGTTTAATAATCTGTTCAGAGTTGAAGAACCTTTAGAATGTATAAGTTTAGGAAATTGACCAAAAGAAGGTTAAAGTCAAGGGCAACTGACTTGGTTGACTGACTTGGTTGACGGTACTAGAACGTGTTTCATCCCTCATCCGAGAGACTTCTTCAGTTCTGACTGACTGGTCGGGAAACTCAGCTTTTTAACCTCTGTGGAGTCGTTTGCCAGGATCGTTGATACCGCTGGTTCGTTAGTGCTCCTGGCTGTTGTAACGACAGTCGTTATGGTCGTTAGAACTACCCGAGGCAGAGCCTCAACGACCTTCGTTGGCATCTTCACCTGAGGCCAATAGGTTACGTTTGTTAAGTTTCCTGGGAAGTGATGAAAGGACAGCATTGTAAGTGGGGGATAAGTGGTGGCGTAGACCCCCTCCTCTTTTCAGCGACGGCTTCAAAACTATTTCAAACCATCCATCTTCTCTGTCTAAAATGTGCACCTGGTGGTCCTCAAACGAGTGTCCTCTGTCCTTCAGATGTAAGTAGACAGCAGAGTCTTGACCTGAGGAGTTGGCCCTTCTGTGTTGAGCCATGCGTTTGTGTCGTGGTTGTTTAGTCTCCCCAATATACAGGTCTGTGCATTCCTCACTGCATTGGACCGCATCCACTAGATTGCTTTTCTTGTGTTTGGGTGTGCGGTCTTTGGGGTGGACAAGCATCTGTCTTAGTGTGTTCTTGGGTTTAAAAAAACACAGGGATGTTGTGTTTGTTGAAAATCCTCCTGAGTTTCTCTTTGTCATCTTCACCCTCAGACCGGAGTATGAAAGGATAGCCAGGAAAATTGCAGACAGAAACCACCTACGGTTTAACCTGAGATGCCGACAACACGATCTTATTCCCAACAGCCTACACCTAGGCTCCCCGGTGAAAGGACACAGAGCTGGAATAATCCTGGAGGATTAAACTTTGCCATCACACCACAGCAGCTACTTATAGTGGACCTCATTAAAGCTACAGAATCGGTCATTAGGAAAAACAAATCATGAGAAACAGAAGCAGAACAACTCAGACTAAAGGTATCTGCAACCCTTTCCAAGGCGAAGGCAGCCCTTTCCAACCTCACCATCCAAGAAAGGAAGGTTGTGACATTACTGAGCAAGGATCAAAACATCAGTATCTTACCTGCGGACAAAGGAAGATGCACGGTAATTCTTAACACAGCGGACTACCAGTTCAAGGTCAACACACTACTAATGGACACAAACACATATGAGACACTGAGGCGAGACCCAACCAGCGAATAAAAGAAAAAGACCGTAGAATGTCTAGAACAGCAACAAAAAGAAAACACCATCACCCGTGAACAATATTACCGTTTGTATCCTGGAGAAGCCATTCCTTGCATATATGGACTACCCAAGATACACAAAGAAGGAGCCCCACTCAGGCCGATTATCAGCAGCATTAACTCGGTCACCTACAACATTGCCAAACACATATCTACCATCTTAGCCCCCTTGGTGGGAAACACGCCTCACCACATCCCAAACTCCATTGACTTTGTAAACAAAGCTCGAGGACTGAAACTGGACCCAGATGAAACCATGGTGTCCTATGATGTGACTTCTTTGTTCACCTGCATCCCCACCATGGAGGCAGTAGAAACCGTAAGGAAATGGCTACTACAACACCCTGGACAACAGAACTAGCCTCAGCCCTGACCAGATCTGTAAATTACTCAACCTCTGTCTAAACACCACCTATTTCCAGTACAATGGAGGATTCTACAGACAGAAGCATGGCTGTGCCATGGACTCACCGGTTTCCCCTATTGTGGCTAAAAACTACATGGTAGAAATGGAGAGCAAAGCCCTCCACTCCTTCAGAGGAACAGCACCGAGTCACTGGGACAGGTATGTGGACGACACAGTGTTACGGCTGCCGCTGGCTGCCTTAGAGTAGTTGTGTTTTGGAGTTGTCTGAACAGTATGCAAATCCCCGCTGCAAGCACCTGTTGAGGATTGGTTCCCCTGGACCTGGAACCACCCACTTCCTGGTTGCTGTTTGCTGGCGTCTGATTGGTGTGGCCGAAGATCCAACCGAACCTGCCAACCAGGACTCACCAATCACCACCAGCTGGCCTACTTATAGTCTGTGTTCCTGCAGTTCGAGGCGACTGTGAGCCAGTGATCAGTTTGCCTTGTTGTTGGTTGTGTACCCCTGTGAATTTCTTGAGTGTTGAATTTACCTGTTTCTGTCGGTTGCCTGCTTAAGTGACTCTTGTCAGTTAGAAACTTTGTGAACTACAGAATGTGAGTGGCACCCTTTAAGGTGGAAAATTGTCTGTTTGGTTACCCTACATTCCTGTACAGCATGTAGGTGCTGACCTCCTTTTGTTGTGTTTTTTTTCGGAGACAACTCATTTAATTAAACAATTGACTCAAACCTGAATTCAGTTGTCCTTACCACCTTAATTTATCCCAAATACCTTGTTACTGCCCTACCCTAACGAGCTGGGTTGTAACAACAGTAACATCAAGTCCACAACAACAGTTTGGACTTCCTGGACTGAGCTGTACACATTGAAGAGGACAGGAGTATCTAGAACCCCCCCTCTCACACACACACACACACAGACCAATACCTACTTTTCCATTCCCACCACCCACCCTGGAGCATAAGCTAGGGGTCATAAGAACCCTGAAGCACAGAGCAGACAACATACCAACAAGCGTCCAAGCCAGAGAGAAGGAACAGAACCACCTGAAGGGGGCACTTACAGTCTGTGGATACCCTAAATGGACCTTTGTGAAAACAGCCACAAGATCCAGGGAGAACAAAACTATGGGGAATGAGGAAAAGAAGGTCAAACGCAACAGAATTGTGATTCCATACGTATCTGGAGTATCAGAGAAACTCAGGAGGATTTTCAACAAACACCAAATCCTTGTGTTTTTTAAACCCAAGAACACACTAAGACAGATGCTGGTACACCCCAAAAACCACACACCCAAACACAAGAAAAGCAATCTAGTGTATGCGGTCCAATGCAGTGAGGAATGCACAGACCTGTATATTGGGGAGACTAAACAACCACTACACAAACGCATGGCTCAACACAGAAGGGCCAACTCCTCAGGTCAAGACGCAGCAGTTTACTTACATCTGAAAGACAAAGGACACTCGTTTGAGGACCACCAGGTGCACATTTTAGACAGAGAAGATGGATGGTTTGAAAGAGGTGTCAAGGAAGCATCTACACCAGGGTGGAGAAGCCGTCATTGAACAGAGGAGGGGGTCTACGCCACCACTTATCCCCCACTTACAATGCTGTCCTTTCATCACTTCCCAGGAAACTTAACAAACGTAACCTATTGTCAGTTAGAACTGAAGAAGTCTCTCGGATAAGGGACGAAACGTGTTCTAGTATCTTCAACCAAGTCCAGTTGCCCTTGACTTTAACCATCTTTGGATAACTATGATCCTCAGTGTGGATCAGTATGATATCAGCTTTATGTCTGCAGTTTATTTTCACCCCAACTTTCACATCATATTAATCTCAGCACAGAAGTAAAAAATGGTGTCTGACCTCAGAGTCTCCAGTCTACAGTGTGGACCCTCCAGAAAACCACACAGCAGCTTCACTCCTGAATCCTGCAAGTTGTTTCCACTCAGCTGCAGCTCTCTCAGATGAGAGGGGTTGGACTTCAAAGCTGAGGCCAGAGAAGCACAGCTGATCTCGGACAAACTGCAGCGCCTCAATCTGAACAAAGAGTTAAATTCAATTCAATTTTATTTATATAGCCAAATCACAACAACAGTTATCTCACAGCGCTTTCCATAAAAGAGCAGGTCTAGACCATACTCTGTGATGTTATTTACAGAATCCCAACAATTCCCACCAAGAGCAGCACTAGGCAACAGAGGCAAGGAAAAACTTCATTTTAAGAGGCAGAAACCTCGAGCAGAACCATGGCTCAGGGTGGGCGGCCATCTGCCTCGACCGGTTGGGGGTGAAGGAGAGAGAGAGAGAGAGAGAGAGAGAGGGCAAGAGAGGAACAGAGAGAAAGAGAGAGAGGGATGGAAGGAGAGAGAGAGGGGAGGGAGGCAGCCTACACAATATACAAACAGAGGTACAGACAGTAAAGGTGATGTTGCTATAGACTAAATGAAAAATGGTACAGATATATACAGTAATGTTTATGATAATAATCGTAATGTTAATGATTATAATAACAATAATAACAATAGGACTAGTAATAATTGTAGCAGAGGGTGTCAAGCAGGAAAACAGGCAACAGGTGACTTGCAACTACAGATCCAGACTCCACAGCTCCAGAGCCAGAAACACCTGCAGGAAGTGATAGGAGGAGAGAGGAGAGGGACGAGAAAGCACAAGACTACCAGAAAGGGGAGAAGTTGTGTTAGTAACATGCAATAATGGGATGAGGTTACATACAGAGGGAGAGAAAGTAGAGGAGAGAGGAGCTCAGTGCATCATGGGAAGTCCCCCGGCAGTCTAGGCCTATAGCAGCATAACTAAGGGATGGTTCAGGACTCACATGAGCCAGCCCTAACTATAAGCTTTATCAAAGAGGAAAGTCTTATGCCTACTCTTAAATGTGGAGATGGTGTCTGCCTCCTGAACCCAAACTGGAACCTGGTTCCACAGTAGAGGAGCTTGATAGCTGAATGCTGTGGCTCCCATTCTACTTTTGGAGACTCTAGGAACCACAAGTAACCCTGCATTCTGGGAGCGCAGTGCTCTGGTGGGGTAGTAAGGTGCTATGAGCTCTTTAAGATAAGATGGTGCCTGACCATTAAGAGCTTTGTAGGTAAGAAGAATGATTTTAAATTCTATTCTGGATTTTACAGGAAGCCAATGCAAAGAAGCTAAAACAGGAGAAATATGATCTCTTTTCCTGGTTCCTGTCAGAACACGTGCTGCAGCATTCTGAATCAGCTGAAGAGTCTTAATGGACTTCTTTGAGCAGCCTGATAATAAGGAATTGCAGTAATCCTGCCTAGAAGTAACAAATGCATGGACTAGTTTTTCTGCATCATGTTTGGACAGGATGTTCCTAATTTTTACAATATTACGTAGGTGAAAAAAGGCGGTCTTAGAAATTTGCTTAATGTGAGACTTAAACGACATGTCCTGATCAAAGATAACTCCAAGATTCCTCACAGTGGTGCTGGAGGCCAGGGCGATGCCATCAAGGGAAACTATATCTTTAGATAACGCGTCACGGAGGTGCTTGGGCCCCAGAACAATAACTTCAGTTTTATCTGAGTTTAACATTAGAAAATTACAGGTCATCCAGGTTTTAACATCCTGAAGGCACATCTGAAGTTTAGCTAACTGAATGAGTTTCATCTGGCTTGATCGATAGATAAAACTGAGTATCATCTGCATAGCAATGAAAGTTTATGGAATATTTCCTGATTATATTGCCTACAGGAAGCATATATAAAATGAACAGGATTGGTCCGTGGACAGATCCTTGTGGAACTCCATGACTAACTTTGGCGTGCATGGAGGACTCATCGTTAACATGTACAAACTGAAATCGATCTGATAAATAGGACTTAAACCAGCTTAGAACAGTTCCTTTAATGCCAATGATATGTTCCAGTCTCTGTAATAGGATCAGATGGTCAATGGTATCAAATGCAGCACTAAGATCTAGTAAAACCAGTACAGAGACAAGTCCTTTGTCTGATACAATTAGGAGGTCATTAGTAATTTTCACCAGTGCTGTCTCTGTGCTATGATGAACTCTAAATCCTGACTGAAAATCCTCAAATAAACTATGCTATGTAGAAAGTCACACAGCTGTTTAGCAACTGCTTTCAGAATAAATGATGGAGATAAAAATCCATTTGTAATCCAATCAGATGTGTTCAGGTTTTAAATGTGGAGCTCAATATTACTGTGTCCTAATCAATGAACTTTTCCCTAAAATGAGTAGAGGGACCTTGTCATTGTGTTATTGTGGGTCATCATATTGTCAGCCTTCTACAGACATCATACAACTGTTCATGTCAACACAGATCAATAATATTCTGCAGATCTCAGGTCAGTCTGGAATAATCATCCAATCTGACATGTTGTTTCTTTAGTTACTTAATTTTCTCCAGTTTCTTCTAATTCATAACAACCATTAGTCATTTAATGAAAAATACTCAGACAGATGTTTTCTATTCCAAAATGGCCAAAATGTTTAAGTCAATACAAACCTTACAAAGCTCTTTCACACCTGTCCCAGCACTTCTGATGCTCATTTCAAAGCACAGATTTAGCTTCTCCTCATCACCACTGTCATCTTCATCAATACACAGCTGACTGACTATGAGCTTCATCCTCATTCGTCTTTATAACTAGATCAAATATGCACTGAGCAAAGTGAGAGGCTCGTTCTCTTCCTCTCAAATGTGAGTACCTTCCTGTACAAATATAGTGTATTATTTATGCGTCCGATAAGTGACATCATTTCCTGACAGGAAGCATCATCACATGTTGAAATGTCACCTGTCGTTGATGACAGATCAGACACGATACTTCAAACAGCTGCATTTAGACATATGCTTCACCCTCTCTGTCTCAGTGCTGCTGTATGTGAGTTTCAGACTAAATTCAGAGCCAAACTCTTCAAAATGACAAACTTTAAAAAGAGCTGCTGTCAGAATCAGAAAAAGAATCACGTTTATTGCCCGGTACATTTTCACATAAGAGGAATTTGCCTTGGTATAAATTGGTGCACATGAACATAAATAGAAATATATAAAAAGTAAGGAGATCAAAAAATGTACAAGTATTCAAAAATTACAATAATACTATAATACAATTCTGACAAGTATGGGAAAAAGTTCACAACATGAGCATAAAGCACAGTTGAGTGTTGTTGTAAAGTGTGGGGTCAGGAGTGTGTATGTGTGTGTGTTTGTGTGTGTGTGGCGTACAGGTCCTGAAGAGATGGAAGGTGACAACCAATCACCTTCCCTGCAGACCGAATGATAGGCTGCAGCCTGCCCTTGTCCCTGGCAGTGGCAGCAGCGTACCAGATGTTTATGGAGGAGGTGAGGATGGACTCGGTGATGGCGGTGTAGAAGTGCACTATTATCGTCTTTGGCAGGCTTAACTTCTTCAGCTGCCACAGGAAGTACAGATGATGTTCAGTTGAGGTCCTGGGAGATGATGGTGCCCAGGAAGTCCACAGTGGCGACTGTGGAGTCACCCAGGATGATGGGGTAGGGTAGGGCTGGGCCCTTTCTAAAACCTACGATCATCTCCACTGTCTTCAGAGAATTGAGCTCCAGATTGTTCTGGCTGCACCAGGTTACCAGATGGTCAATCTTCCACCTGTAGGCAGACTCATCCCCTTCAGACATAAGCCCCATGAGGGTGGTGTCGTCCGCAAACTTCAGTAGCTTGACAGACTGGTGACTGGAGGTGCAGCTGTTGGTGTACAGAGAGAAGAGCAGAGGGGAAGAATGCAGCCTTGAGGGGATACGGTGCTGATGTTCCTGGAGTCAGAGACATGTCTTCCCAGCTCATGAGAATAGTGTTGCTGAATTACTGTCATGTCGGTACACCAGCCATTGTTGATGTAAAAACATACACCACCACCTTTTGTTTTGCTGGAGAGTTCCGTGTCGCGGTCTGCTCTGTAGACCTGGAATCCAGCCAGCTGCAGTGTGGAGTCTGGTATTTATTCACACAGCCACGTCTCCGTGAAGCACAGAACAGAAGATGAATAAAAGTCTCTGTTTTTCCGCACCAGTAGATGAAGTTCATCCAGTTTATTGCACAGTGAGCACACATTGGAGAGAAATATCCCCAGTAGGGGTGTGCGGTGTCCTCTTCAGCTTACCGGACCTCCTCACCTCACCGGATAACCAGCGAAGAGTGAAGTCTTGACCAGAATGTCCAATAATTCTACTGATGACACGAGAAAAGACGCAACTAAATCCGCTGGTGTTGTTCCCCTGATGTTTATGAGCTCTTCTCCGGTGAAAGGGCTTCAGGTATCACAGCAGAATGCAAAGTTAACAAACGTAAACAAAACAAACAGAGAGCACCAAAATACCATGGCTGCCATGAGCGGCGCAATCTTGCTCATATTGTGATTTGTGCTCAGACAAACCCACAAAACAAGAAAGCTGAAGGAAATTTAAAACTTCTGCTATGGATTTAAATTCGGTAGAAAAACACTGAGCGAGAGCAGAATACATGAACTGACCTCAGAGTCTCCAGTCTACATTGTGGACTCTCCAGTCCAGCAGACAGCAGCTTCACTGCTGAATCCTGCAGGTCATTGTTACTTAGCTGCAGCTCTCTCAGATGGGAGGGGTTGGACCTCAGAGCTGAGGCCACAACTTCACAGTGAGTCTTTGAGAGTCCACAGTCAGAAAATCTGTGATGACAGAGAATTTAAAACTTAAAGCAAAATAAAATCTGACACTTATAAAAACAGACCCTGTGCATTTTGCATCACAAAGCACATTTACATGAGCGGCAGCAGCTCAGCTGATCAGCTGGCCAGCCATTGATTACAATGTTTGTGGTTTGAAACTTGAGCTCTTGTCCACATGTCCAAGTGTCCTTGAGCAAAATAATGAACCACAAATTACTGCTTTAAACAAAAGTGTCCGCCAAATGACTGTAACATGTCATTTTGTGACTAACAGGGTGCTGTTCGTGTTTGTTAAACTTTAATTTAACGTGATGTTCACTAAGCTGTAAAATCACTTCAGGTTGTAACTGCACTCGTATGTATTTACCTCAGTCATATGGTTGTGTGTGTCACTCCATCTTATTATGTCACTCCACCTGCTTTTCATCTCCCATGAAATTAATTTAATTATTCCTATTCTCTGTATTGGGAATCTCGGGCAAATCACTTCTGTGGTTCAAATCCTACCTTTCGGGGCGTTCCTACAATGTTTTGTGGCAAGGACAGTTATCTTCCTCCCACTGCCTCTCCACAGTGGTGCCCCAAAGCTCGAAGCTAGGGCCCCTTCTCTTCTCAGTTTACACCACCTCACCAGGGCCGATCATTCGCTCGCATTGCTTGTCTTACCACTGATACGCAGACGATAAGCAGCTCTACCTCTCCTTCCCGCCCGATGACACCAGTGTCGCAGTGTGGATCTCGGACTGTCTCTCGGACATATCCACATGGAAGAAGGCTTGCCACCTTCAACTAAACCTCTCTAAGACTGAACTCTTGGTCATTCCAGCCAAGCAATCTATCCTCCACAACATCAAACTACAAAATGACTCCTTAACCATCACTCCAACCAGGGTGGTGAGAAACTTGGGTGTCATGATTGATGACCAGCTGTTCTTTTCAGACCATGTTGCTGCTGTCTCTCGGTGGTGCCGCTTTGCTCTATGCAACATAAGAATAATCAGGCCCTACCTCCCTCAGTACACCACCCAGCTTCTGGTACAAGCCATGGTTATCTCTTGCCTCAACTATTGCAATGCCCTCCACATCCACATGGATGAAGGCTGCAAATTCAATGAAAACCACAGTGGAAATGTGTGTGTTATAGGTACCAGGCTGCAGCACCATAAACAGCTGGATTTATCCTGAAATACAGGAAAGAATGATGAGACGTGGTCTGTTGTTAATGAAATCTTCTCATTTATGAGGAAAACCAGCAGAGCATGTGCTCTTGATTACAGTCCCTGGGTAAACTACAAAGATAGAAGATGATAGAAGATACTTGTGTCACTAACTTGATGGACAGAAACACAGAAATGGTGTTTGTAGACATTTGGTGTTTAACACATGTAGAATTATTTCAATAAGCAGCTCTTACAGTGTGGAAGGTTTTATATTGTGTGTGTGTAAAGTGTGTAACTTTACTGTAATACTGATGCTTCAGCTTTACGTTGCTTTACAGTGCTGATAATCACATCTGGACTTACCGAGCCTTTCTGCAGTTCCTCACAGCTGGAATCAGTCTCAGTCGTCCCTCCTCTGATGTGTTGTACTTCTGCAGGTCCAACTCATCCAGAACCTCCTCTGACATCTGCAGCATGTAGGCCAGAGCTGAGCAGTGGAACACAGAGAGTTTCTTCTTTGATCTGTTCTCTGACTTCAGGAACTCTTGGATCTCCTGATGTACTGAGTGGTCGTTCATCTCCATCAGACAGTGGAAGATGTTGATGCTTCTGTCAGGAGAGATCTTTGTATTCCTCTGTTTCAGGTTGTTGATGGCTCTCTGGATGATTTCTGGACTGTTGTCTGTCTGACCCAGCAGGCCTCCTAAGAGTCTCTGGTTGGACTCCAGAGAGAGGCCATGAAGGAAGCGAACAAACAGGTCCAGGTGGCCATTTTTACTCTCAAGGGATTTCTCCATGGATTCCCTCAGGAAGACATCGAGGGTTGAATCAACATGTTTTTTCCCCAGGAAGTCCTTCAGTCTCTCTGTGTTCCTGCTGGTGTAACAGTAGAACATGTAGACTGCAGCCAGAAACTCCTGAACGCTCAGATGAACAAAGCAGTAGACTGTTTTCTGGAAGATCACACTCTCTCTTTTGAAGATCTCTGTACAAACTCCTGAGTACACCGAGGCCTCTGTGACATCAAGACCACACTGCTCCAGGTCTTCTTGGTAGAACATGATGTTTCCTTTCTCCAGCTGTTCAAACGCCAGCCTCCCCAGCTTCAGAAGAACCTTCCTGTCAGCCTCCGTCAGCTTCTGTGGACTCGTCTCATGTCCCTCATCGTACTTCTGCTTCTTCCTCTTTGTCTGAACCAGCAGGAAGTGTGAGTACATGTCAGTCAGGGTCTTGGGCAGCTCTCTTCTCTGCTCTGTAGTCAACATGTGCTCCAGAACTGTAGCAGTGATCCAGCAGAAGACTGGGATTAGACACATGATGTGGAGGCTCCTGGAGGTCTTGA
>NC_060162.1:1070893-1095289 GCF_021292245.1 Micropterus dolomieu
GACATCAAGACCACACTGCTCCAGGTCTTCTTGGTAGAACATGATGTTTCCTTTCTGCAGCTGTTCAAACGCCAGCCTCCCCAGCTTCAGAAGAACCTTCCTGTCAGCCTCCGTCAGCTCCTGTGGACTCGTCTCATGTCCCTCATCATACTTCTGCTTCTTCCTCTTTATCTGAACCAGCAGAAAGTGTGAGTACAGGTCAGTCAGGGTCTTGGGCAGCTCTCCTCTCTGCTCTGTAGTCAACATGTGCTCCAGAACTGTAGCAGTGATCCAGCAGAAGACTGGGATTAGACACATGATGTGGAGGCTCCTGGAGGTCTTGATGTGTGAGATGATTCTGCTGGACAGCTCTTCATCACTGACTCTCCTCCTGAAGTACTCCTCCTTCTGGGCGTCAGTGAAGCCTCGTACTTCTGTTACCCTGCCAACACATGAAGGAGGGACCTGATTGGCCGCCGCAGGTCGGGAAGTTATCCAGACGAGAGCCGAGGGAAGCAGATTCCCCTCGATGAGGTTTGTCAGCAGCAGGTTGACTGATGACTTCTGTGTGACATCAGACACAACCTCATTGTTGTTGAAGTTTAATGAAAGTCTGCTTTCATCCAGGCCGTCAAAGATGAACAACAGTTTCCAGACGGCGAGCTTCTCTGCTGGGACCTTCTGTAATGTTGGATGGAAAACATGGAGCAGCGTGAGGAGACTGTGCTGCTCATCTTTGATCAAGTTCAGCTCCCTGAACGAGAGCAGAACCAGCAGACTGACATCTTGGTTTTCCGAGCCCTCTGCCCAGTCCAGAGTGAACTTCTGCACCGAGAAGGTTTTTCCAACGCCAGCGACGCCGTTGGTCAGAACCACTCTGATGGCTCTCTGTTGGCCAGGTAAGACTTTAAAGATGTCCTGGCACCTGATTGGAGTGTCATGGAGGGTCTCCATCTTGGAAGCTGTCTCAAGCTGCCTCACCTCATGCTGGGTATTAACCTCTTCACTCTGTCCCTCTGTGATGTAGAGCTCAGTGTAGATCCTGTTGAGGAGGGTTCCACTTCCTGTTTCATCACTTCCTTCAGTCACACGTTCACATCTCCTCCTCAGACTGATCTTATGTTCATCTAAAACCTCCTGCAGACCACTATCTGCTGAAAGAGAAGAACAAATAACCTAAACAGAGACTAAACAGAGAGCAAGAATCCAGATAAATCAAATGTTTCTGGATGGATGATATTCATGATAATATTAAAAACCAAATGTTCCTGTAATTAAACAGAAAGTCCTGTTTTCAGACATGACGACATCAGCAGACAGATGAACAGTCTTACTTTGTACAGAGCTGCTCTGACTGGCTGTCTGCAGTCCAGCTCTGGTTCTGGATCTTACCTCTACACTGGGGACAGGAGGAGTCTCCTGATGAAGCAGACTGGTCCCAGTATGAGGTGATGCACTGTCTGCAGAACCAGTGTCCACAGCTGGTAGAGACTGGATCCTTCAGGACGTCCTGACACAAAGCACAGCAGGACGGCTGCTCCTCCACAGAAACAGGACTCCTCTTCCTCTCTCTGTGAAGACATTTCTTTAGAACTAAAATAGTAGTTAGTTATTAACACAAACTCAACACTTCCTGCAGCTCCTTCACAGTAAAAGCCTCCATTAAAGAGAGCTGATTATGTCCTTCACTGTTTTACAGTCACTCTGGGCAGCTTAGCTTGAGTTAGTTAGTTTGAATTGAGGTTAGAGGTGGTCTAATTAATTGTAGTAGACCAGTAGTCTGAGACGAGTCATTTTAGATTTTGAATCATTCTATATCTTTACAGTGACATCAACATGAGGGCAAAAATATATGAATATTTTCTTGAAGTGTAAATTCTGAAATGGAGGTTCTCAGGTGTTTTGCTACAGAAATAAAATGAGATCCATCTTAGTTTGAAACAGTATCTGAACTAATAGTTCTGCATCAGGAATTTAAATCTTTTAGCAGAACATTTTGTCTTCATCCTCAATGCATCATCTTCCATCAGGTCTTACAGTAAAAACAGTCTCTTACTTTGTGTCTGAGGGTCCAGGTTCATTACTGAAGGATGGAGGAATAAAATCTTTGGACCAGTCACTCTTCATAGACAGACAGCTGGATCCTGCAGACTCTGCTCTCCATCTGTTGGACTCAATTCTGCAAACCGTGAGATGTTTTAGTCATATCACATGAATCATTGACAAATTCTCTGATGAAAGCCATTCAGGAAGCTCTAAACACACAAACTGCTGCTGCTGTTGATAATTACGAGGTTTAAAAGTTTGTCTGAGTCCTCTTAGATCAGATTCCAGCTTCCGTATGTGACTGACAGCTGTCACAGATACTAAGAGGAAGACGGCACCAATTATTTTTCTTTGCCTGTGGCACGCATTTTAGTTAGCAGTTACATTAAGAAGGTTTGACTCCTCTGGGTGTGGGATCTCTTACTAACAGAAGCCTCATCTAAGCCACTTTTGGGTGACAGGAGATTCATTAATCTTTTCAGACCATCTTCATGCCCACTGTGACTGCATCATGTGTAGCTTAGTTATTAAATAGCTCCAGCACCATTAGCCCATCCTTCACCACCAGGCTGTCTTGGCCTTTTCCTCTTATGCATTTAGCTTTCTTATTTATTCGTGTGTTTTGTTTTTTGGTGTGACTGCAATACATATAATTTAATATGAAGGTATTTTTGTGTCTTTTTAATTAAAGCAAAATAAATGTTTTGAGAGCATATGTATCGCATTGCAATCAAAAATCAAGTTTGTAATTGAAAATAAACAGGCCTTTTTTTATCACCAAAAGTTTTAATTGCTAATATGTCGTCTTTGGGGTCCGGCACTAGGACCCTAAGGGTGGCTGCCTTTCACCGCTGCTCTGCCGAGCTGCTAAGCAACATTACTACACACCGAGAGACAGGAAAACACTATGGAAAACACTAGTGTTGATAA
The DNA here is from genome assembly GCF_021292245.1 of Micropterus dolomieu. Classification (NCBI taxonomy): domain Eukaryota; kingdom Metazoa; phylum Chordata; class Actinopteri; order Centrarchiformes; family Centrarchidae; genus Micropterus; species Micropterus dolomieu. The sequence goes on from NC_060162.1 coordinate 1,073,849, forward strand.
TGTCCATCCATCCATTGTCAACCGCTTATCCTGCGTACAGGGTCGCGGCGGGCTGAAGCCAATCCCAGCTGACATCGGGCAAAGGGCGGGGTACACCATGGACAGGTTGCCAATTCATCATAGGGCCACACATAGACAAACAACCACTCACGCTCACACTCACACCTAAGGACAATTTAGGGTCACCAATTAACCTAGTCCGCGTGACTTTAGATGGTGGGAGGAAGCCGGAGCACCCGGAGAGAACCCACGCAGACAAGGGGAGAACATGCAAACTCCACACAGAAAGGCCGGGGTAACCAGGGTTTGAACCCACGACCTTCTTGCTGTGAGGCAACAGTGAACAGCTAACCACTGTACCACCGTGCTGCCCTAGTGTTGATAATGTGAACAACATTAATATTACCTATATCTAGTAGCCTATTTCAAAATAATTTCAGCCAGTGAAAACTGAATGTCGTAGTGTCCCTGTTGAAACTGTTATATATCCTTCTATTCATTAACCAGATGGATATTGAAGATATTTTGGGAGAGAGAGAGAGAGAAGCGGAAGATTGGCAGGGCAGCTGATTCTGGAGTCAGTAGTGGTCTACAGGTCTTAGGACATGTGGGCTGTTTTGTTTTCTTCTAACAATAGGCATTTGTTGGCAGGTCTAGGCACCAAGGCAAAGCCTAAATTTTTTCATGATATTTATTATTATGACATATAGTAACACTTTATTTTAAGGTGTTTGTAATAAGCAGTAATTAACAGATAATAAGACACTTATAAGACCTTATAGGCTGCTTATAAACATAAATTAGTCAATATAAGTGTTAATTAAAGCATAATTAACACATTTAGTATTGTTTGTAAGAAATTTATGAGCACTTATTAGAAACTGCTTAACAGTTTATAGACCACTTATCAATGTTAATGGGATGTTTATTGACAGTTATCAGACTGTAAGAGGTTTGTATTACTATCTAGTAAAGCCTCATAAATCCTTTATTATGCATGTTAACCATTATCAATGCACCTTTGCAGCTACCTGTACTAAAGTGGGAACAGTGTTTTATTTAAATTAATAAATCCTTTATTATGCACTTGGCAACCTTAACCGTGCACCTTTGAAGCTACTGGAACTAAAGTGGGAACAGTTTCTTATTTAAATTAATAAATCCTTAATTATTCCCCGTGTCTGCGAGGGTTCTCTCCGGGTGCTCCGGCTTCCTCCCACCATCCAAAGACATGCAGTCTAGGTTAATTGTTGACTCTAAATTCTCCTATTGTGTATGCATGGCCCTGCAATGGACAGGGTGGACCCCGCCTTTCGCCCGATGTCAGCTGGCTCCAGCCCCCGCGACCCTGTACGCAGGATAAGCGGTTGACAACGGATGGATAGATGGAATCCTTTATTATGCACTTATTAATCATTAAAAATCCTCCTTGTCAGCTACCTGAACTAAAATGGGAACAGTGATCTTATTAAGATGAGTAAATGCTAATAAAAATAACTAATAATAGAAGAAAAGTATAATAAATAAAAAAGAAAATATAACAGAATATTTTAAATAGTGTAGTTGTGAAACAAAATCATACTCTAAGACATCTGTTGTGGAAATGTTTGTTTTTTTACATTTCATAACTTTCATGTTTCATAACTTTCATCTAAACGCAGCAACAAAAATTACATTATATTAAACTCATGCCAAACACAAGTTTGAAAAAAAAAGTGCAATTACAAGTATGTTTTCTTTAACATTAACTGAAAACATTTTGTATAATAGATTTTTTGAATAAAAAAAAAATTACATTGTACAGAATTGTTTTTCAATCCTCCACCTTCAACAATGTCCGTATGGCTTTCAGGCCAGTAAGCTGACCTTGACATCGTGGACTATGGGGAACATTTTTGGTTCCCATCCTGCAGCTCCAGGAAGATCTTCTGAAAAACCTGGTGTATTTCAGTTTCTTTGGATAGTTTAGTTCTAAAGCCATAAGGTAGCCCATTAGGTAGGTGCAAGCCTGTGCTACAATGGGAATCCCAAAAAGGGCCGCTGCTGCCACGATGGGCTATTCCAGCTTGCTCCTTAAGACCCCCTCCCTGATTTTTCTTTTCCACAAAGATGTTGAGTATAAATGAAGGGAGGACTTCTTGGATGGCTGGCGTTGTCATCACATATCTGTGAAATATACCAGAGAGATTTAAACTTACTTTTTTTTTTTTTGTACACACACACACACACACACACACACACAGTATATAATCCTATAGGGTAAATGTGCGTAATCAATTACCGTACACTAAAAGTGTCTGACAAAAGTATAGAAAGGATCCGTACAGAGAGAGACTTTTTTGTTAAAGATTAAAATTATTTTTGAAACATCTCCTAAATCCCCATTAAGAAACACACCAGACTTCATTTGATAATCAAGACTTTTAGCATGTATAGAGCCAGCATACTGTCACATGTAAATGGGTGAATTTAGGGTTTATTTCAACCAACACAGAGTGGTGGTTGTTGGAACAATGGAAAACAAGATGGCTTTTGATAGGTTTAGTTTATATTGCTTCTGTGGACTTTAAATTAAGTGTGTTTTATGATGATTTTACTGAAATTACAGTTAATTTAAATGGAGTCTGATGGGTTTGGCATTTCAGGGATGTTTCATGTTAAACAAAAAGAATCTTACTCTTTAACAAAAGGTCAACCTCTTAGGGATCTTTTCCATAATGGACAATTATCTGAGCATGTCAGTGGCAAAACAAGCAAATGTTGTGGATGTAAATTGAAGGTGTGCAGCTGCCCATTAACGTTACATTGTAGCTTGTTTCACGCAGCCACTGCAGAAGTCTCATTGACCAATTTCAAATGTCCAGGTTGAAAGAAAACGAAGTTAAGATACCATAAGACATTATTCAAGCTGCTATAAAATTCTAGTACTACCGTTAGCTTACACTGCATGCATTAATAGCTACATGCTAACGTTACCTTCAAATAGAACCAACTATTTTATCGGCACTAGCAAAGTTTCAATTACACCTGAAGCACCTATAGCCACCTACCAGCTTAAGCTTCACACAGAAGTAACTTTTAGCCACATGGTAATAGAATAAATCGACATATAATGTTATCTTCAAATTACACATAAAGCCTTGTTTTTGTGCAATCTGAAAACTTTTGAAGACTGTATAAATATAGCTAACTGTGCTTACCTTAAACCTGATCCGCATGTTCCTCCTTTGAACTGCAATGGGTTTCCTGACCAACAGAACTGGAAGGGAAGTTGGACTCATTGAGGCTCCTCCAGGGCTCCTCCCGCTACTGAGTATATAGGTGTGTGTGTGTGTGTGTGTGTGTGTGTGTGTGTGTGAAGATTGGCTGTACTTCATGCATTTTGTAAAGAAAAAAAAATGCACAAGTGCACAATGTCATATGTTTAACAAATGCATATTAATTCTAAACTAGATATATTCTAAACATATTCTGTATTAACATTTTAACATTTCAACATATTAACATTTTATTGTTAATATCACAGATTTAATTACATAACATTTACTCCTACTTGGAATTTGGTGCAGTCTTAACAAAGTTTTAATAAAGAGGGATCCCTACTCTGACTCAACTCTAGGCCAAATTTCTGTTTGGGTGGAGCTCATAAATATCTTACAAGCCAATAATAAATGTGTTTTGGGATATTATTAACAGTCATTAATTTTAATAAACAACTTTCACTTACTTACTTTTACTTTCTAGTAAGTGCTCATAAGTGTGCTAAATAATAAATGTGTTCATTCATACATCAATCTTAATAAAAATGCATTTTATAAGCTGCCTTTAAACAATGAGATTTTTTTTAAGTTAACAAAAAGTGTCTTTAAAGGAAATAACAAATCTCTTAATTTCTTATTAAACAACTCTTATAAAGTCATTAATGTTAATAAACATCTTATTAATGTTTATTAACAGGTATATAAACCATCGACACGTTTCTAATAACAGTATATAAGTGTCTTATAAGCAATTATGAATGAGTTAATTGTGCTTTACTTAACACATATATGGACTTATTTGTGTTTATAAGCATTTTAAGTGTTTTATTTTATTTTATTTTTAATTACCGCTTATTAACTGTTTATTACTACTTACAAGCACCTTAAATTAAAGTGTCCAAACACACTCCTTATCATTAACGGAGATTTTAACCACGCCAAAATCTCAAGGACACTGAGCAACTTCAAACAGTACGTTACCTGTAACACCAGAGGAGACAAGACCCTGAATAATATGACAATGTTAACAAGCATTTCCATCTCTACTTTAGAAACCACAGATCTACTCTTAGCAATGAGATGGAAAAAACAGGAACGAACCACAGATTTAACATGACTTTTAAAACACATAGATTTGTCAAAATGACTTTAACAAGAGAGCATTAAAATACTCCTTTGTCTGTTTTATTATTTAATTATGTATTGATTTGTCACCGGGCCGGACAGGGGGGCAGACACGGGGATGGGGGGGCACAAACGGACAGCACAGAGAAAGGACAACACCTGTAAGAGAAGGGGGATTGAAAGTGGGGACAACAGGGAAAAGCTGTGGGAAACACCAATTGCAGAAAGCAACGAAACCTGCAATAGAACAGAGAGGGGGCTTGGGGAGGAGAAAAACAACAACAAACAAACACAAACAATAAAAATAATAATAATAGTAAAAGACAACCAGCCGAACAGCAGCAATGAACAGCTGACATATTAAGACAACTAAGAGAACAATGAAAACAAGAAACAGTCCAGCACACTAAATAAGCAACACAACACAGCCACGAGAGCTGGAATAATAATTAATTTAAATAAGTAACTGAAAGAAAAGCATCAGGAATAATTCTACCAGGGACAACCTAAGTTTGTTTGTGTCTGTGTGTGTCTGTGTGCGTGTGGGTGAATTTGTCTGTATGTGTGTGTGTGTACATGTGTGTGCGCATAAGCCTGTTAAAGAATGTAGTTGTTAGTGAGAGTGGGACGCCACGACTGTGCCACACTTACCTCAGCAACAGGCAGGCAAGAACCCCAGTAGCCAATAGGGGTGGGAGAAAGAAAAAGATTAAATCAAATAAAAAAAAAAAAAAACAAAGACTCCCAGATGCACTGCGAAGCAAACGCAGAAGACCCCGACCCAAATGCCAGTTGACAACGTAATGCCGACGGAACGCAAAAAGCGTATCCATCCATTTGTTAACGGAGGCCAAGCAATTGTGCAACAAGGACAGTTTTTCTAGCCTATGAGGACTAAAAGATAAATATAATTGGATGTCATCAGCATAGCATTTTAACTAAATTTTAAAACTACCAATAATCTTTCCGAGAGGAAGCATATACACACTGAACAGCAGGGGGCTGAGCACAGAACCTTGGGGCACACCACAGGACAAATGAGTCTGACATATATGGTCCATATGGACACAGAGAAGCTCAGAAAGATGAGGAAAACCAGTCCAGAGCTGATCCAGTAATGCCCACAGTTGTTTTCAGTCTACAGAGTGCAGTGATCAGCAGTATCAAACGCTGCACTGAGATCTAATAGGACCAGCACAGAACATTTACCCCCATCAGCAGCCATCAAAATATAATTTGAGACTCTAAGAAGGGCAGTCTCAGTTGAATGCTTTTTACAAAAACCAGACTGAAACTTATCAAAGATATTATGAGAATCCAAAACATTATTTAGCTGGGTCGCAACAACTTTTTTCTAGAATTTTTGAAAGAACAGGCAATTTAGAAATAGTCCTATAGTTTCTAAATGAAGCTGCATCAAGATTGTTCTTTTTCAAGATAGGCTGAATAACACCATGCTTAAAACAGCTAGGGAAATGGGGCAGAAGGAGTCCTGTATTGAAAGTCTGATGTTTAACTATATGGGGGTTTGCTGATGGAACAGTGCCTGCCCTGACAGCTCCAACCTTGTCCATAAAGTGAGACAAAAAGTGGTTGCAGTCAACATTTGAAAACACAGGGACATTACATACAGCAGGAGAAACAGTGTTGATAGTATAATCAAACAGAGCTTTAGGAATTTTTTTTTATTATTATTTTTTTAAAACAGGCAGATATCAGATTAGTAAAATAAGAGGCTCTAGCATCCTTGATAATTTTGTTTAAGTCTATTAAAAGCTCTTTAAGATGCAGGCGGAGTCACTTTCCATAAATGCTCAGTTCTCTGACAGACATGCCTTCAGCTGCGAATGGCGTCATTCATCCAAGCGGATGTAATAACAGAGGGAATTTCTCTAGTTTTAAGAGGAGCCACTTTGTCCAACAGCAGGGTGCAGTGATCATTAAACGCCTGTGCACAAACGTCCACGCCATTCGAAATAAGAACAGAGCTCGAGTGAAATGCGGCTGAAAAATTTATTCATAATTATAAATTAAATTAGTAAGCTGGTTAATGAAACATGAGCAGGATCCAGCTGGGATTGGCTCCAGCACCCCGCGACCCTGTACGCAGGATAAGCGGTTGACGATGGATGGGATGGATGGATGGATGGATGGATGGATGAACGAACGACCAACCTTAGTCATCTGAAGTTCAAAAGAGTACGTGCCAGTGCTCATTGACTGGCAGATAAAACATTTTTTTTTTAAAACACAGCAAGGCCTCCACCACGTCCTGTGTGTCTTGGCATGCTGATAAAATTACAGTCCACAGGACAGAGCTCATTCAAGTGATAGTATTCCATATCCCGTTGCCAAGTCTCCGTGAGCAAAATGAAGTCCATGTTTTTGGAAGTAAATAAATCACTGAGCAAAAGAGACTTGTTTGCAATTGAACGGGCATTGATCAGACGCATCCTGAGTGGTGCACCTGAAGCAGAGAAAGAGGCTCGCAGCAGCGACCTCAGATGCACAGAACACACACCGCGACCAGTGGTAGGGTTTCTCCAGGGCACTGGGACCAGAGTCCTGGGGACGTCAGGGAAGACAGAACGAAGACTGGAAGGTCTGGGGTCACAGTCAAAGACCCCCACGTTGAAGAGTATTTTCAGATGAATCTGCCTTCCAGCCCTTTTTCCAGACGGACGTATGAACAGGGCTGCAAACTCACCTGTACCACTCCAGGTACATCTGTCACCACACTCCACCATGGAGGATCGGATCAACAGCATTGTTTGGCGATCGTACACCCATGCAGTACACACAACATCTGTTGACAAACTTAATAGCAATATAGTGCGGGAAACAAACAAAACGAGTCGGGACAAACAACCAGCCGCAGCGGCGAAGCCAAACACAGGCGCCATGTCGGAATCGGAAGTGGTGCAGCCAGACAGCGGACTGGGAAATGTTCCAACAGGATCACGGTGAGGATATTGAGGGTTTGGCCCGATGTGTCACTGACTACATCAGGTTCTGTGAGGACAGTATCTTCCCCACCAAAAGGATATGCTGCTTCCCCAACAATAAGCCCTGGATCAACAGAGACATCCAATCTCTGTTGATCCAGGGCTTATTGTTGGGATCCAACAAGAAAAAGATTGCAGAGGGATCCGAAGAGAGAGCTGAGGAGGGCTAAGAACTCTTACAAGAATCGGATCGAAGGGAAGCTGAAGCAGAACAACAGCTGTTGGGGTGTGTGAAGACAGGCCAGCAGGAGCATCAGAGGGGACAAAGGACAGAACCAATGAGTTAAACCAGTTTTTCAACAGGTTTGACTCAACAACACTGGCTGGACCCCCCTCCCCACGTAGCCTCACCTTTGAGAAGCCACACAACACCCTGAGGATCATGTTCTTCGACTTATCTAGTGCTTTTGACACCATCCAGCCTCTCCGGCTGGCTGAGAAGCCCTCTGTAATGCAGGTGGATCAGGACCTGGTGGCCTGGATCATAGACTACCTCACTGACAGGCCGCAGTATGTCAGGCTGCATGGCTGCCTGTCAGACATCGTGGTGAACACTGGCACGCCCCAAGGAACTGTACTGTCACCGTTTCTCTTCACACTCTACACTTCTCCCTTTTGCTTGACTCTGGAACGAGCCACCTCCAGAAGCTCTCAGATTACTCCTCTATCGTAGGCTGTATCACAGACGACAGCGAGGAGGAGTTCAGAGACCTGATTGAGAGCTTCATTGGATGGTGTGACAGCAACACAGTTCAACACAGCAAAAACCAAAGCTGGTGGTGGATTTCAGAAGCAGCAAGAGGCCCCACATCCCTGTTGTAATAAAAGGTGAGGGGGTACAGATGGTGGACACCTACAAGTTCCTGGGGGTGCACCTCAACTACAAACTGGACTGGACAGACAGCACTGAGGCCGTCTACAGGGAAGGACAGACCAGGCTGTTCTTCCTGAGGAGGCTCAGGTCCTTCAATGTGAGCACCAGGCTGCTGCGGATGTTCTACCAGTCTGTAGTGGCCAGTGTCATCTTCTCTGCTGTGGTGTGCTGGGGAGGGGGCATCGGGACTTGTGGCGCCAACAAACTGGGCCAGCTCGGTGGTGGGGATGGAACTGGACAGTGTGGATCCAGTGACTGAGAGGAGGATGAGAGGGAGGCTGAAAACCATCATGGTCAACCCCTCTCATCCTCTCTATGCTGCGGAGCTCAGGAGCAACTTTAGCCACAGACTCATCCAGCCCCGAGCCTCAAAGCGCCATCAGGCTCCACAATACCACAGCACCGAACTGAGAGACTATTTCAGATTTCACTTAATTTCAGACGCTTATCTGGTTGTAAGTAATTATTATTGATTGTATAGTGTAAATAGTGTGTTGATACTTGATAATACTGCATCTTTTCTTTTATATTATTTTGAGCTGCTATGTTGACTGAAATTTCCCCTATGGGGGATTAATCAAGTTATATCTTATCTTATGTATCTTGTATTCAGCCAAACTGCAGAGCAAAATCACCAAAACCGATCCACATTGCAGTAATAAGTGTAATTAAATAGCATTCTTTGAGAGAGAGAGAGAGAGAGAGAGAGAGAGAGAGAGAGAGAGAGAGAGAGAGAGAGAGAGAGAGAGAGAGAGAGAGAGAGAGAGAGAGTGTATTACTTTATCATGCATTTACACGAGCAGCTCGATAGCATTTAAGTCACAGCATACAGAAGAACTCAGTCTGGCCCCACAGCGTTGATGTGTCTAAAAGCTACATTACATGGGCGTCACAACCATTGTATGTGGGTGGGACCAGACCCAGGGGGAGTAAACCCAGACCCCCTACTAACAGATTTCAGGATTTATGAGACTCTATTGTAAATGTATCCAAAAATACAACGAAATGCAGTTTAGAGCAAAACATTGAACTTAGCAGCTTTAAAATAGCATATAAGCAATGAGGATTTCTATAAAATACTGGTCTGGTCCTGGTCTTGAGACCGTTCTTAAGACCACTTTTGTACTCGGCCTTGTCCCGGTCTCAGACATTGAGGACTCTGGATTTTATTTTAAGACCAGTCAAGACCATAACTAAATAAACTAAACTAAAATATCAATAATTGCTTTTGCATTGTCTGATTTATTTGTTAAAATCCTAAAATTTTGATCGGATGTGAAAACTTATTCTTTCAAATGCAACCAATAACTCTAATTAAAAATGTGTTGTTACCGTTAACGACTGTCACCCTGCCCCGTCCCCCTTCACATGCACTCAAAGAAAGTGACTGAGGAGATATGGCAGCAAAATCTTCGTAATAACATTTAGCTATCTAACTATAAAGGATTAATCTGTCAAACAGTGTCCTGAAGAAAACACACAGCAATCTCTCAATTCTGCAGTGCATCCTTACGGAGACGGCTGGGACCAAGTTATTAACTTTTACTGCCACTTAGAAAGAAAGCATAAAGAAAGGTATGCTATGTGTAAGCTTGCGTAGGCTATGTACAGGCCTACTGTATACTGCATACAGCTCCCAACATAAAAGCTAAGCTAGCCAAGAGATGTAACAGCAGAGTGCAGACCGGGTTACGCGGTAGGTTATACAGAGCAACCTATATTAAATAGGTTTCTCTGTATAGCCATAAGCACATGGCACTTTACTTTAAGAGAGATCATTTTGAGCAAGAATACACAGTTGCAGATCAAAAACGAGTGATCAAATATAGAATAATGTTACAAGAGTCAACCAGAAAGCCTAATTCTTGCACAAAAAATTGTTTTATAATAATCAGTACATGATAATCAAAGTGATATAATTTTCATCAATAACAATATATAAATGTTTGAGTTAATTCATTTAAATCACAAATGAATTAGTAATAATTTTTGCATTAAAATATTTTTGTTTGTTTGAAAACGGACTGAAAAAGATTTGTTTTAGTGTAACTCATGCATTTTTGTTGATAAAAAAGATTTTATCATAAGATTAGTGAAGCGATCCTCTGTTTGGCATCAAGTGTTTGTTCTGACCATAAAGAATAGTTTAAAACAACAATTATCACCTGCGTTTAAATGTGAAAAAAATAATGATTTGACATTTATCGTGTTAATTATCGATATCAAATGATACAACTATTTTATTGTGATAACATTTCTGGCCATATCGCCCAGCTGTAGTGAATGGTAAACATAGAAAATGAGTGTTGAATAAAGATGCTGTAGTTGATTTCAGCTCTTAGTGTTTGTATGTGGGTCTTTTAATGGGAATGTGGATCTTTCAGATCAATTTGAGAAGTACCTGTGATCTAGTTCAACTTTTATTGTGTGTCATGTAATGTTGGGAACTGGTCTTGACTCGGTCTCGCCCTCCCTCTGACTCGGCCTCAACTTGGTCTCAGCCCCTAAAAGTCTTGGTCTTGTCTCGGTCTCGATAAACTCTGGTCTTGGTCTTGTCTCGGTCTCGATAAACTCTGGTCTTGGTCTTGACTACAACACTATTAACATCTTGGCCTCTTCACTGGTTGTTGACATAAATGTAGTTCTAATACAGTAACAAAAGATGTGAGCACAAGTTACGCATAAGCCCACCCTGTCTTTCAATCCTAGTGACGTCCCTTAGATGAATAAATTCTTGCTTATTTGCTGCTGAACCATATGTTGGATGTTTTGGTACAAACAAGTTATGATGTTTAAGTGAAACCTGAGAAACACTGAATGAGTTAGCAGTTCTCTTACTTTGTGTCTGATGGTCCAGGTTCATAACTGAAGGATGGAGGATCAAGATCTTTGGACCGGTCACTCTTCATAGACAGACAGCTGGATACTGCAGACTCTGCTCTGTCCTCCCCTTCCTCCACACAAACACTCATCTTCTGGACTTCAGTCAGTCTGAGAGGTGAAACAGTGACACTGACTGTGAGCTCAGAACACAAACACAAACGGAGATTTGTCTTTCTGCAAAAGAACGCCTCAAGTACGTTGTACAGTTTAATCGAGAATCATATTAATTAATACATGCATGAAGTGCAATTTATTTTCATAAATAACAAATTACATTTAAATTGATGCCGTTTTCGTTGTGTCAACCGAGCAAATACAAGTGCATAGCTTCATGTATTGTTATCACGTGTTCGCTGACTGCGCCAGCGCAAATTTCGTTTTGTGGCTTTTCTGTCAGAAAGTGCCTTATTTTCTTCCTGCAGTCAGTACGCATTAATTTTAATGAGCTCCACTGTCCACCAGGAGCTCGCTCACATACGCCACATTTCAAGTTGATTGTGATTTTTAAAGGGAAATCTGCGTACGAGTGCGGTCGCACCGATTTATAAATAAGAATATTTTTGTGCATGCAACTTTTAGGATTCTTTTTATGTAGGCTACAGACCCCAGGACGTTTCTTTCCTCTGCAGTCCACAGGGAGAAAACACAGGGAGTCAGAGGGTTTGACAGTATAATAATAAAAATGTTAGATTAACTCTCACCCTGCCTCAGCCTTCAGTTTTCCTCCTTCTCTGTCGACTCAAAATGGATTCTGAACTGAGTGAACTCTTTCAGTTTCAGGTTCCTCCCTGTCCTAATGTATGGAGGACCGATCCTGACACAGTCAGAAATAAATAAATGCTCAATAAATAAAGCATCCAATTAAATACACAAAAAAATAAAGTAAATAAATAAATGTAGGTAGTAATTAAATTATACAAGGAGACTGAAGGAAGCCATCTGACTGTGTGAGGGGCAAGATCGTTGATGTCTGCAGGCAGAGTAGGAGCTCTCCTGTCTGACTGGTCCACCAATAGCAGAGAAGATGACCCCTTGAGACACAGCCCCTCCTCATTTGCATAATGAGGCAGAAATGCATACAGAAATTTAAAAAGGACAGGCAGAAATAAATACCATGGGTGAAAATAAATAAGGTAAATAAATACAAAGGAAGAATAAAACAGACAAAAATATTAAAACACACACATAAATAAATACATTTAAAAATAAGTCATTAATAAATAAAGTTGAAGATTATAACGGAGAATAAATAAATAAGGTAATTATTACAAAGGTGAATAAGTAAAGGCACTAATTAAAATATATACATTTATGTCTCCTTGTATAATTTAATTACTACCTACATTTATTTATTTACTTTTTTGTGTGTGTGTATTTAATTGGATACTTATTTATTTATTGAGCATTTATTTATTTCTGTATTTATTTCTGAATGTGTCAGGATCGGTCCTCCATACTAATGTACCTGGATCATCTGGTTAGTCTTGCTCCTCCCCCCTCCATTTATCAGGTGACTTCTGTGTGTGTGTGCTCGCGCGCGTGTACCTGTGTGTTTATGGGCATTTCCTAAAATAGTAATATAGTAAAATGTGTTTTGGTCGAAGTTTAAATGATGTAAATAATCACTTTTGTTTAAGTTACAAAGTGCTTTTAACTAAATTACCTAAATCTGTTCTTTTACAGGGGGACTGGCAAAGATACATCAAAATGTATTTTAAAATAAGATACCAAATATCCTCATTTCAAGTGTATCACAATATAATACAGCAGCCATTGTAATGGTTCGTAGTGAGTGGAGCAGAGCCAGGGGCGGATACAGAGCACAGGAAGCAAAAAACTGAAGGTTTAAAGGCTTTATTGCACAACCAGGACTGAAAGATGTGGCGGCAAAGCAGGTAAAAAGGGAGAAACACAGGAAAAACACAGACCTCTGTGACACCCTATCCATGTCTCATTATAAACTGTATTTTTATATTTCAAAAATACTAAGTGCATTTTGTATCTATCTGTATGTGTTGTATGTTATCTGCACCACCATCTTGCAGATCCCAAAGCTCCATGGAGTGAGGGTACATGAATGCATCCTTCCCTGAAGTCTTTTACTGACCGTCACACCCACTTAATCCGTTATTGATTGGACGCTGCAGCTGACCGGACTGATCTGATACATCATGACATCATTGCAGTTTCACACAGGAGTGAAGACAGATAACAGATTCAACTCAAGAGTATCACTGCCAAGTTTTACATTTTATTTGTTCTAAAATCTGTGTTCACTGTTGGTCTGAACAACAAAAGCACCACAAACGACTTTCTTCATTTATTAGAAAGATTTTTCTTTTCTGATATTTATTACTTATTTTATGGAGACAAAGTCAGAGAGAGTTGGAGACACATCATTTACTGTCATTTCCATTCGGTCCCATGTGATCATTCCTGAGTGTTTAGTCCAAACAGACGACAATAAAAAGTAGTAAAAGAGTGAGAAGTTAGTCTGAACAAGTCAATAAACTGGTGCGTGCCTCAAAGAGAGGACTGACTGTGACTCTTGCTGCAAAGAAACACACTTAGCTGCAAGCATGTAGGCCTCTGAATTTGAACATATGAGGCACTCTTTATTCTTCTTCTTGTTATTATTACTATATGCAGCCTTTCTGCTACAATTAGGCTTCACACAACAGCTGCAGCAGCCTCTCCACTGTTTCAACCTGACCTTTCTTTTCTTCGGGAGGGTCAGGCCAGGTAGAGGAGGTCGGGAGCAGCCGGTGCGCTGCAGACAGTCGGTGATTGTTCCCTCTGGCTGGATGAAGCCCGACGCTCCTGGTTTTACACATTATCATACAGAAAAACAGAAATGAATGACAAAATATAACATATTCCCAAAATTTCACAAATCATGTTTTCAGCGGAGCTCATGGGTTATTAAGAGGAGCCGAGCTCCCCTGTAGTTCGCTCCCTGGTCAGAGTAGTGAACATAATAATAAATTTAACGAAATGTGCAAATGTGCACCAACTGGTGTGTCTGTGTTTTTGTGCAGTGGTGACAGACATATGGCCTCATAGACCCACAGAGAAGCCTACAGGTCTTACCACTAACATTTAATCCTAATAATAAAACAATTCAACATTACTGTGTGTGTCAGGCTAAAATTCAAAGAAAATATAATATAAATATAAAAACCACTTACCATTTTCATTGTTGTTAAAACTACCCAAACTCTTGTAGCTATGAACTAGCTTAGTTTACAGATTACAGCTAAAACTTTAGCACTAACTTGCATGAAAGATTTCTACATATACACACAATAAACATGATTTAAGTTTGAGGCGTTAAACTACAAAGCAGGAAATGCTATAACAAAAAAAAAAAAAACTTTCTTACCTAAAAATATATATTTCCTTCTAAAAGTGGCTGTGCTGCCACAGGGGGCCGTGTGGAATCAGGACTAAACTGAGCATGTGCAGAGTGAATGAGGTGAAGGATAACTTGTTCCTGATTGGAGAAACCGACCCGTGTTACAACCATACCTGGTCTCCCCTACATTATTTAAATTTCCCTGAAACATTAGACACCATGATCATATTCTGGTTTATTCAATACACAGTCAGAATATCAATAAATAGGCAACAGAGTGCAGGTTGTTCTTCACAGCGCTACACAAGCAGCACGCTTTAGCCCAGCCTCTAGCTAACAAGCGACTTAGCGCATCATGGCCAGTGCAGAGAAGTCAGAGCTTGAAAACCCTCCCTTATTGTTAAGGTCTTCTGTTTGGGCACACTTCGATTTCCTAGTGAAATACAACAACGAACAAGTCGATAAAATGAAAGCAGTGACATTTCTCTGTAGTTATCGGGTGTGTTTCTGGCAAAACTTGCTAACTCAATAATGGTATCACAATGAGAACGTCAATGCAACAAGGGAAAAAAACAAAAACAAGCACAGTGCAAACGCCTTTAAACAGACATTCCTGTGGCACCACTGAATGTGTCTCTTGCTGGACAATCACCTGCCTCTGCTCCAAAGTTGGCACCAGTCTCATCAACAAATTCATAGAAGTACATTTTCAGTTTATTCCAATATTCAGTTTATACAATACAATTTTATTTATATATTTTCTGTTTTTGAATGTGTGATACAAAGCCAATGACACATGAAGCAATCTCGCTTCTAATTTGTCTAATGAAGCAAATTCTTTCATCCCTGACAGTGGAGCTGATCTCAGAGCAGTTCAGACTGCAGCACTGTTGGGATTCCTCTGTCAGTCACTGCTGGATGAAGCTCTCCTCTCCACTCTACCTCCCAGTAACATGGCCCAGTCAGAGCCTCTCCACACACAAGCTGATGCTGCTGCTTCAACCTCTCTGGATCATCAGGACACAGCTGATCCTCTCTCAACAGCACCACCTTTCTGATCACTCACACTCGGAGACCACTCCTTGTAGCTGATGAGAGAAGAAGACAGAAGTCATAAATTAGAGTTGCAGTACATCCAGTATAAAGACCAGCAGCCCTGTGGGACTGTGTATTGAGTGCAGAAAGCCTCGACTGCTACGCTGGCGGCAGCAGTGGTAGCTCACTTTTCCAAGGCATAAATAAAGGCAGTCTGTCCTCTCAGGAGGAAGTGGACATCCTGGCCACTGAGATACAGCAACCCATGCTGAAGCATGACATGCACAGAGGTCTCTATGTGATACACAGGAATATGTGGTCGCATTGTGCGATTTTATTAGCAATAGTCTGTGTAATGTGCAATAATTTCATGTGTTTATTGTTGTAGCAAAGCTTTATTTAGTTAATTTGTTGTACATTTATGTTGGGAGCATAATACTGATTTTTGCCACAAGGGGGCCTCGGCTCCCCAGCCAGACAGCTTGGTGTGGCTTGTAGCTGACCTTCGTCTTCAGTAGGACAGAAGCAAGGAAAGGAAGTGCATTACCTGTTGCCTGTTTCATCATCTCTCTGTTATTTACATTAATTATAATCTGGGAACAGAGTTCACTCTCTGGGCCTGTTACAGATTCTTGGGGGCTCGTCCTGGATCGGCTCTTCGGGCTGGTGAGGAGCTGATTCTAAAACCTGACATGACCCTGGACTTGGGAACCTGGTGCAACGTCTGGTGCTTGGACCTAGAGGCGAGCAGTGGCTGTGATTCAAGAGAGCTGTGACCCACTGAGAGCAGAAGTGTAGCTCTTTATGGAGATGGCGCCACTCAGGGCAGCCGTGGTGTTCTGGTGCACTTTGGTGCACTGTGGAGGTTTTAAATTAACAGTGGCTGGTGTAACGATGTGTGAGTGGTACAGCAGTACTGTTCTCATGACCTGGAATATTTACTGATACACTGTAAACCATTCTACTCTCCCTGCGAGTTTGCTTCCTACTTTCAGCTCGGTGTTTACATTCCACCATAGACCAACGTGCACGACGCAAAGCGCACGCTGGCCGACCAGATACTGCCACAGTGGAGCTCGAGGTTGTACACTTCATGAACTGTCTGTATTTGGGGAGTTCGTGGCTGAGGTTTCCTTTGATAAAGTCATCAAGAACAATAATTAAGGAGTCCGGGCAGCGTGCGAATTATACAGTGACAACCGGGGGGGAGGGTCAACTTTTTTTCCCAAGTCAAAAATCTTACAATGCTTATAATATCCTTGCTTATTTAACTAATGTGTGTCTGTAGATGATGATAAATCAAATTCATCAGACCAGTTCATGGGTGCTCTATACCACACAACAACTTTTGTAGTCAGAGGTCACCAAATATTCTAGAACAAAACTGCCAGAAAGTCAGACACACAACTGAAGACCATCATGACCGCTCAAAACAGACCCACACAATGTTGAACCAGAACCAAAGACACTATCATAAAATACAGTCTGCATTATCATCTCTAATTCCTAATTTTGTAGGAATGTAGGTAATTTTGCTTATGGAACTAGGGTTTCCATATCGAAACCTTCATTCTGGTCTGTAGAAAAAACACATGATTACTAAATGTAGAGGAGGTTTACAGGAAATACTGGATCTCTGCTTTAATACTAAGGCTGCTTTCCGATCCAGTGTACATAAACAATACTCCCTACTCCCTGCTCATGGAATGTCGGTTAAGGGAACTTCCCTTGAAGATATTTCTTCCATTTGGAAAACCTGTAACATCATCAAAGCACACATCAGTTCTGCCGTGTTTTATCCTAGTATCGCAAACACCTCAGATAACCGTTGTTACTGTGGTCATTTACTCAAATTATATATTGAATATATATTAAAACAAACTGATACAATTACAAAACTTATATTTCTATAACTTATTCTATTTATATTCTATTAAAATAAAAGTTTTTGGGTTAACCAACTTCTGAAATAATCATATAAATAATGATAACATTAGTTACAATGACAATAATTACAGATATACAAACTCTGTTCTCTCCTCCATTGTTAGTTTTTGCCCTCCTATGAGGTGCAAAGGCTTATGGGTAATCTTTCTTGTCAACTTCCTGCGAACTGACGAACTGTTGTTCACTTCTTTCCTACACAGTTCACAGTGCACTTTGAAGTGAACATGTGCTCCCTGCGGAATCGTACTTAAAATGGCCGAATACCCTGTGCACTTAACAGGGAACTACGGGTCGATCGGGATGCACCTTAACTGTGTTTATTACAATTCTGCTGAAACCAGCATGGACTGACTCCAACCCTCTACTGACCTCACGGTCTCCAGTCCGCAGTGTGGACTCTCCACAAGATCAGACAGCGGCTTCACGTCTGAATCCTGTAGGTTGTTGAGACCAAGCTGCAGCTCTCTCAGATGGGAGGGGTTGGACTTCAGAGCTGAGGCCAGAGAAGCACAGCTGATCTCTGACAAACTGCAGTCCAACAATCTGAATAAAGAATAAATGATGTAACTTTAGAAGACAATGTTCCTCCTTGAAATCATTCAGTGTTTAATAATCTGTTCAGAGCTGAAGAAGGTTTAGAATGTAGAAGTTTGGAAAATGGAAACTCCAAACACCTGAACCCAAAAGGATGCAGGTTCAAACTGTAAAATTTTAATGTGGAGCTTAGCATTGCTCTGCCACAGTCAATGGACTAAACGACTACAGAAGGAAATCGACTTTAGCATTAAGATCCTCAGTGTGGATCAGTATAATATCAGCCTTATGTCTGCAGTTTAATCTCAGCACAGAAGGAATAAATGGTTTCTGACCTCAGAGTCTCCAGTCTGCAGTGTGGACTCTCCAGAAAACCACAAAGCAGCTTCACTCCTGAATCCCGCAGCTCTTGGTTGAAACTCAGCTCCAGATCTCTCAGATGGGAGGGGTTGGACTTCACAGTTGAGGCCAGAGAAGCACAGCTGATCTGTGACAAACTGCAGGAACTCAATCTGAATAAAGAATAAATGATGGTGATAAAAATCCATTTCTAATCCAATAACATGTATTCAGGTTTTAAATTGTGGAGCTCAACATTACTATCTCTACTTCAGCAAAAAAAACTTGATCAGTTTAAAACAAATATTAGTTCAGAAAATATTCTGTATACAGATGTGACCATTTACCAAAAATTAGAAAGATTCATTTACTTTAACGACGAAGAGCGAACATTTTCTTTGTCTTTGTGACTGCAGACTAAATTTAGTACAAGAAACATGAAAATATGAACAAAAGGACATTTACAACTTTATGGATAGAAGTTATGTATGAAAAGAAATTAGGTTCTAGTTAATTAACCATATCAGATCTACAATATTAACAGACCTCAGAGTCTCCAGTCTGCAGTGTGGACTCTCCAGAAAACCACACAGCAGCTTCACTCCTGAATCCCGCAGCTCTTGGTTGAAACTCAGCTCCAGCACTCTCAGATGTGAGGGGTTGGACTTCAGAGCTGAGGCCAGAGAAGCACAGCTGATCTGTGACAACCTGCAACCAAACAATCTGAACAAAGAAGGGAATAACTTGATTAACTAGGTTAACTTGCTAATTAAACATATCAGATCTACAAAAGTAACAGAGTCAGTGAACTGACCTCAGAGTCTCCAGTCTGCAGTGTGGACTCTCCAGAAAACCACACAGCAGCTTCACTCCTGAATCCTGCATATTGTTGTGACTCAGGTCCAGCTCTCTCAGATGGGAGGGGTTGGACGTAAGAGCTGAGGCCAGAGAAGCACAGCTGATCTCTGACAAACTGCACCAACTCAATCTGAATAAAGGGTAAATGATGTAACTTTAGAAGACAATGTTCCTACTTGAAATCATTCAGTTTTCAATAATCTGTTCAGAGCTGAAGAAGATTAAGAATGTAGAAGTTTAGAAAATGGAAACTCCAAACACCAGAACCCAACAGGATGCAGGTTCAAACTGTAAAATACAAAAAGGTAAAAAGAGCTCTCATTAATATTAATGACAACGTGCTGCTACTTCAAAAAAACTTATACTCTGCAGCTCCACCAGTGACTCCATCTATACAAACTCATGTTGTGCAGTCAAACACAAATAAAACCCCACAGAAACTGATTTAAGATTCCACTCAAGATCCCAAAATTTCCAAAGATGTCAAATATATCAGCATGAACTGTGGGGGGATGTGAACAAAAGACATCTACAATATTCTTTTAGGAATAGTGGAGTCATAAAATCAAAGCCTCTTCAGTTTATTCTATTCAGCCAGTATAAGCAGCATATAGATTCATAGGGCGGCTGGGCTCAGGAGGTAGAGCGGGTTGGCTGTTAATCTGAAGGTCGGCGGTTCGATCCCTGGCTCCCTGGTTGCGTGTCGAAGTGTCTTTGGGCAAGATACTGAACCCGGAATTGCCCCTGGCGGCTATTCCGCCAGTGTATGAATGAGTGTGAGTTTCCGTTTGAGCACTTAGGCTCAGTGTATGAATGTGTGTGACTGGTGAATGCAGATGTAGTGTAAAAGCGCTTTGAGTGGTCGAAAAGACTAGAAAGGCGCTATACAAGTACGGAGCATTTACATTTAACAATGTTACAATATTATATATAATGAAATTACAAATAATGAAATTGTTTGTTGTATTTATGTATTTATTATTCTTATTTATTTAAAACATGGTGAATAGAAGCTGAAAATCAGAAGTTTCAGAGCTTCAGAGTCAATTATCCAATGGAGATGTTTTTTGTTATATTAAGGTTTTAAATGTGGAGCTCAACATTGCTCTGCCACAGTCAATGGACTAAACCCCTGAAGAAGAAAATAGACTTTAGCATTAAGATCCTCAGTGTGGATCAGTATAATATCAGCCTTATGTCTGCACTTTAGTTTCACCACAACTTTCATATCATATTAATCTCAGCACAGAATTAAAAAATGGTGTCTGACCTCAGAGTCTCCAGTCTGCAGTGTGGACTCTCCAGAAAACCAGACAGCAGCTTCACTCCTGAATCCTGCAGCTTGTTGTCACTCAGGATTAGCTCTCTCAGATGAGAGGGGTTGGACTTCAGAGCTGAGGCCAGAGAAGCACAGCTGATCTCTGACAAACTGCAGCGCCACAATCTGAATAAAGAATAAATGATGTAGATGATAATCCATTTCTAATCCAATCAGATGTGTTCAGGTTTTAAACTTATTCAGTGAAGGAATAGTAGTGTAATGGATAACTTTTTCCAAAATAGTAATATTATTACAGTTAGTAAACTGCTAATCCAAAGTATTGAAACGATTTTAAAACCAAATGTTTTAAAATAATGTTTCTACTCCAGTTTCTGTGTATATGTCTATGAAGTAGTAAGTAGTAAAAAACATAATGATGTCCGCTGACACAACATAAAAGTGTGATCATATGTGTAGATGTTTATTATAAAAAATAAAATTGAATGCGAGAGAAAGTTATAAAGATAATAATAATAATAATAATAATAATAATAATCCTTATTTGTAGAGCACTTTTCAAAAACAAGTTACAAAGTGCTTTAACAAGTGTAAAGAATAATACAAAAAAAAAAGATAAGAGCATGAAAATTTAATATAAAATTAGTAAAATACAATAAAATAAAAGGGATAAAATAAAGTCAAATAAGATCGGGAAAAGCTCTCCTATAAAAGTATGTTTTAAGAAGGGACTTAAAAGAGTTCACTGACTCAGCCGACCTGATTTCCTCGGGCAGGCTGTTCCAGAGCCTCGGGGCCCTGACAGCAAACGCTCTGTCCCCTTTAGTTTTCAGTCGAGACTCTGGAACAGACAACAGACCTCTGCCCGAGGATCTCAAGGTACGTGCTGGTGCGTATGGGACTAAAAGGTCAGAAATATAACAAGGCGAGAGGCCATGAAGAGCTTT
>NC_060162.1:1095389-1102319 GCF_021292245.1 Micropterus dolomieu
TCAGCTGTGGTGGCACCGGGGAAGCAGCGAGTGGTAGCGTTAAAGAAACGGAGGTTTCTGGTTATGGAGTCACCAATTATTAGTGTGGTTGGGGAGAAAAGAGGACGAGGAGATGCTGGTTGTTGGGATCCAGAGCAGGACTGAGCAGAATCTGCTTCAACACTGTGTGCGGACTGAGGATGGAGTGTGTGAGCTGCCGAGTGTTGTGTTGGAGTAGCAGTAACAGACCTGAGAGAAGGGCTACCCGACGGTGCAGGGTAGAGACGGCCTCCGGAGCGTCTGAGCACAGCCTCCTTCAGGATCCTACGTCGGGAAGCGGAGGATTTTGACCGGGATGACGGCCGCCGATCAAGTCCGGCGGCAGACCGGCGGCCCAGTGCAGGAGATGTAGCCGGTGGAGGAGATGCAACAGTGTCGGCAGGCACTGTGCGCCGAAAGAGATCCGTATCAGGGAGACTCGAAGCCGCAGGTGCATCCGCTGGATGGACCGGAGTGTCGTTAGACAAGGCTGCATAGCGGTTGGAGAGGCTGATGGACGGAGGAGAGGCAGCCCCATCCGAGCCTCTCTTGCAGCCACGGACCACCACTTCAGCCCAGGTTGACTGATGCTTCGGAGTCGAGCAGGATGAAAGCCTGGGAAGACTAGAGGGGTCCCAAAACACGGTGTCCTGGATGTTAGCGGTTGCGCTAAGAGAAACAATCTGCTTGGCTTGTACTGAAGCTACATCCATAAAGCCAGTCAGCAGGGAATCTTTCTCTTTGAGTTCCTCTGAAAGTCGTCGGATGTCTTCCATAAGGTCAGCAATCTTCTTGTTCGCTTTCTTAAGGAGTGAGCAGTCCTCACGGGGCAGAGTTATCTCGGCTAGTCTAATAGTCACCGGAGCTTTGTTGCGATCAGTAGTGTTGATCGCGTTTTTACGGTCATCTATCTTAAAATCCATGTCGGATGACTAAAATCCTTAACCCACGTAAAACTTAAATAAAGTTAAGTTAAATAAAAGGATATAAAAAATGTAACGAAAAAAGTGGATTAAAAGTGGATAAGAGTCCGGTTCAAGACGGAGCTTCCGACAGGTGGCTACAGACGCCAACGCATGCGCAGAGTGCAGATTACGTCAGCAATTACGTCAGAGATCTTGTGACAAGATGATGCCTCTCGCACATTTAATTTTACCTCACATGACATGTTATTACAGCAGAGCACAGCAGCTGTTGAACTGCCAGCATAAAGCCAGAATAGTGGCAGGAGGCAGGCTTGCTTTTCCCCGATATTAGATGTGATTTAGCTTCTGAGTCCTTTTCAGACGGCTGACTGATGAAATTATCATCATCTTAAAAATCCAAGATAACATCAAATAGCATAAAAAATTTGCAGAACAGAGCATCAGTACTTTTTAATAATATCCTCTGTGCATATATCATCATTTAGTCTTCAGTTTAGTTTTTGTGTGTAAATTCTCTGCAGTACTCTGTAGGACTTAAGTAGTATGATTGCTGAAAAAATAAATGTAGCCCCGTTAAAATGTGCATAAATAGTTTCTATGGTAATAATTTTATTGTAGGTTCAATTTCATGGTTAAAATGTTCAGACATTTAAAATGTTGTAAATAAATCCTCAAAATGTAAAAATCCATATATGTGCGTTATTTTTTATTTAATTTGATAAATGACATTCATAAGAGAAATGTATACAAAAGTGGTCAGAAATGTGTTGGACTGTGATTGCATGATTTGCGTACAATAACGGTTGTAGCAGTTGAGCTAGGGCTCCCTACTAATTCCAAGGGAGCCGAAGAGACAGTCTCTGTGTTTGCTCTAGTATGCCCATATCCAAAAAGCCCTAATGTAGTTCCAGTTATTATTGGCACCAACTCCCAGAAGCTGCATTCTTTACTAAAACATTGTAAAGAATTACACTCACTCCCTGAGAATAATCACCCATTTCGTCATAGTGAGAAAAAAGAATGGCAAAGTGAGAATATACATCGACTACCGTCTACTGAACAGTACAACCATTCCAGACCAGTACACAATGCTGCATGGATGATGTGCTTGACTGTCTGACAGGAAGTAAATGGTTCTCTGTATTCGATCTGAGAAGTGGATATTATCAGGTGGAGATGTCTGAGGCAGAAAAGGAAAAACCAGCCTTCATTTGTCCCCTTGGGTTTTTCCAGTTTGAGATAATGCCTCTGGGCCTTACTTGCAGTCTTGCTACCTTTCAAAGTTTAATGGAGAGAGCAGTTGGAGACATGAACATGATACAAGTCCTTCTGTTTTGTCTGAGTTCAGTTGGAGGAAATTATTTGACATCCATTATTTAACTTCACAAAGGAAGTTGTTAAGTGAGCTCAGCATTCCAGGGTGTGTGGATCTGACGGGCAAGTATATTTGTGTGTCATCAGCATAAATATGAAAAGAAATGCCATGTTTATGGATAATATGTCCAAGGGGAAGCAGATACAAGGAAAACAAAATGGGTCCTAAGACCGACCCCTGAGGCACACCATATTTAACTGGACAGAATGAAGAGACATAGTTGTTTACAGACACGCAAAACTTCCTATGTGACAGATGAAAACCATTCTAGGGCAGTACCAGAGATCCCCACCCAGTGCCTCAGTCTGTCTAACATGATGTTGTGATCAATGGTGTCAAAAGCAGCGCTAAGGTCCAGGAGTACAAGGACTGAGCACATACCTTCATCAGCAGACATTAAAAGGTCATTGGTGACTTTAAGCAGGGCAGTCTCAGTGCTGTGGTACTTCCTGAAACCAGACTGAAACTTTTCAAATAATTTGTTATTTTCCAGTACAGTGAGCAGCTGTTTGGACACAATTCTTTCTAGAATCTTTGCAATAAAAGGCAGTTTTGAAATTGGTCTAAAATTATGTGGGAGGGAGGGATCTAAACCAGGTTTCTTTAAAAGTGGGTTCACACAATCCTTTTTAAAATAATCAGGGACACAACCAGTAGATAGGGAGCTGTTGAAAACAGAGATCAAATGGGGCCCAACAGAATCATTTAATTTCAGTAAAAATGTTGTAGGTATTACATCAAGTGGGCTGGAGGACACTCTCATTTGTGATACTGTTTTTAAAAGCTCAGACAAGTCGATGGGATAAAACTGGTTAAAACTCTCTAGTTGCTGGTGAGGAACCTCTGAGTAAGAGGCCGCGGATGATCTGTGTTTGGCAGAACTCTGGTGGAGCATTAGGAGAGTCTTCTCCGAATCTTGGATTGGCTGGAGGAATGTGGTCTCAAAATCTCCATTAACAAGTGCCAATTCTGCCAACCCCAAGTGAAGTTCTAAGGGCACATTGTCTCTGCTTTTGTTGTCACCACAGATCCTGAGAAAGTGAGTGCCATTGCCCATTGGAAGAAATCCATTGCACCAAATGTCCCAGAGATCTTTTCTGGGATTTTGTGGGTACTAACAGCGGTTTATTGAGAATTATTATGCAATTGTCCACCCTCTAAAAGAACTAACTAAAAAAGAGCTATTGATATTTGTGCTCAGACAAACCCAGAGAACAAGAGAACTGAGAACTTGTGATATGGATTTGGTAGATATACACTGGACAAGAGCAGAATACATGAACTGACCTCAGAGCCTCCAGTCTACAATGTGAACTCTCCAGTCCAGCAGACAGCAGCGTCACTCCTGAATCCTCCAGCTTGTTTTTACTCAGGTCCAGCATTCTTAGATGGGAGGGGTTCGACTTCAGACCTGAGGCCACGACTTCACAGTGAGTCTCTGAGAGTCCACATCTAAAAAGTCTGTGATGACAGAAGAGGTGCGGTTCACAGTGAAAGCAAACAAACCAACCATAGGATTTTATGATAGCAGAGATGTGATCTGAGCATTATTTCCAAAGCTAAACCACTAATAAGTCCATCTGCTGACGCACAGTGTTTTCAGCAATCTTATAATTGATGTCTAAGCCGCTATGTTTATGAAAATCATTTTGGTAATGCATACTTGTAAGTGAATGTATTTCCTTGATTAATAGATTAAAAAGGAGGGGAAGTAGTACTCCCTTTACCCTGTCAGTTCATTAAGTCCATAAAACATTTGTGACAGCGATACGACAGTACTATATACTATGGTACTATAGGCTAATAAGCCCCGAAATATTACTGTGCATGTCCTGTTTTAACGTTATTATTCATAAAAGGCTCTGCAATTGATCTGTGGTCAAACATTATCATTCATGCTTATAATAAATGGGGGTGGCGATGCAGCAGTGGATAAGACACATGACTTTGTTGTGAGAGACCCTACTGTGACACGTCCACCAATGTGTCCCTGAACCCTCAGTTGCTCCAGAAGCCTGCGACCTCTGACAAAAACAGCAACTGTAAGTCGCTTTACAGTTAGGGATAAAAGTGTCAGCTAAAAAAATTACAACAACAAAGAAAACCCTATTACTTTGTGAGCTCTTTGCGATACAGATCAGAAGCATTGAAGTGCTGCATAACCAGTCACCTGAGTTTGATTTCCTCACGTGGGTCCTGATGATGCAGGATGACAATTGCCAAACAATTGTTCAATCAACAAGTTACCTGTAAGTCTGTGTAACATCATGGTTACGTCTGTGGTTCGTTTGTAAAACTAAATTGTAAACATGAACCGGACCAGAACTAAAATGCAAATAAAATGTATAATTTTTTTCACTTGAGTTAATAAATCAACCCAGAAGTAGGGTCATATTACCATTATTTCTAATGGAACAGGACTTATTTTTGCAACCAGCGGACTTGCCCCCTGCTGTCCGTTAGAGAGAATGCAGGTTTAAGTTCCATCTGCATGGTTTCACTTTTCAGACCCAGAGGTTGCCGCTTGATTAAGATTAGAGAAATAACATTTGACAACCGCTCGTCACGTCACTACAACACTCGATTGGATAACGATGCATGCCAAGAGCTGCAAAAAAACTGCAGGATGTTGAGTTTGTAATGTGATTTTTATTTTATTTTTTTAAAGGTGGTACTGTGCTCATTTTCAGGTTCATAATCTTATTTAAACACCATATTTTTTGTCATACTGCACTTTGCTGCAGCTCCTCTTTTCACCCTGTGTGTTGCAGGCTTCCTTTTTAGCTATGGAGTTATAGATCTTGCCTCTCATGATCCTTGTTGGGAGTTGCACAAATGCAGTTCCTAGTTAAGGAATACTAGCCAATCAAAAGCAGAGAAGGACAGGTCAGTGAGATGCCGGTAAACACAGCTTCAGTTCAGCTGTATATGTTCCCCTTACCAGCTTGGCAACATGGACTGGGGAAAGAGTTTCAGAGTTGTGAGTTATTAATCTGTTACATAAGTATCTTTCATCCATAAAGTTATAACTGAGCTCAGTCTCTACATCACAGTAAAAACTTTATGTCCACTGACTGCCTGGAGGGTAGCTAGTGTTTGGAAGGGAGAGGAGAGCTGTGTGCTGCAGCTCAGTTTTTTTCCACCAGTGTTTTTGAGGGCGTGTCGGAGTAGCCGCTTGGCGAGGGTTATATGCCACACATTTTGCCCAAAGTCCACCCCAAAGAGAGATGGGAACTCCCCTTGGGGTGGACTTTGGGCTTTTTCTCTTTGCAAACCTATTACATGCACAAAAAAGTTATATAACTCAATAAAGGAGAGGGGAAAAAGCCAAAAAGCAGAATACCACCTCTTGAATGCCCTGTCTGCACGAACACGGGTATTTTCATAACTGTGACTTTTTCTGCGCAGTTCGGCTGTTTGTCCACATGGAAATGCAGTAACAAGTCACTGAAACCGAACATTTTTGAAAACCCCTGCCAGGGTGAGGATTTTAAGAAACGCTGGTTGCAGTGTTGTTGTGTAGACACTACAACTGTGTTTTTTGTCTTGTGACATCAGAGTGTGTGCCGTTATCTGTTGTGTTTGATGATTGTGCGCCACTGCTTGCTTTCTTTACAATTTTATTAGGCTGTGGTTGGCCAACATGGCTTTACGGTTAGGGTCATATCACTTTAAGGTGGTTTGGCATGCTCTTGACAGTGCTTGATAGCGCGTGTTTGCGTTTTCATGTAGATGGAGATTTTTTTAAACAAAGTCTGCAGAGAACGGCACAAAACGGGTTCACAGATAGCTGTGATCCATAGTTGAAGCACACAAAATGACAAATTAACAACACATCAACAACGTAGGGCAGACTAAACGCTCCAATGCTGAAACACTTCAGTGTGAGTGGCACAGCTGGTACCACTTTCTGTTCGGCTGATTCCATTATCCCATGTTTTCTTCTAGTTTTGTTTGTTCTTGTAAAACGTACACGCCCTGTGTCAAATCTGATTTATGAGTAGGACCGTAACAGGAGGCGCTTGTGATTGGAGAGCAGGTCTGTCACATAAAGATGACACCGGAATTAATTTGAAACTGCATGACTGTTTAAAACAGGATGGATATTTTTAATGTCTGTTTAACCTACATTTTAATCGCCTTCTTCAAGACTAGCTAATCATGTTCTTTTTTGATTTGAAAGTGATTAATTGTTCAGGCCTATTAGAAACACAGAACAGAGGCCAAATCATTAAAAGTTTATGAAACTTTAGTGTGGAGGATTTATATTGTATGTGTGGGTATCTTTCCTTTAATACTGATGCTTCAGCTTTACAGTGTTAATAATCACATCTGGACTTACTGAGCCTTTCTGCAGTTCCTCACAGCTGGAATCAGTCTCAGTCGTCCCTCCACCGATGTGTTGTACTTCTTCAGGTCCAACTCATCCAGAACCTCCTCTGACATCTGCAGCATGTAGGCCAGAGCTGAGCAGTGGATGTCAGAGAGTTTCTTCTCTGATCTGTTCTCTGAATTCAGGAACTCTTGGATCTCCTGATGTACTGAGTGGTCGTTTATCTCCATCAGACAGTGGAAGATGTTGATGCTTCTGTCTGGAGAGATATTTGTCCT
>NC_060162.1:1102419-1118042 GCF_021292245.1 Micropterus dolomieu
TGATAATATTAAAAACCAAATGTTCCTGTAATTAAACAGAAAGTCCTGTTTTCAGACATGACGACATCAGCAGACAGATGAACAGTCTTACTTTGTACAGAGCTGCTCTGACTGGCTGTCTGCAGTCCAGCTCTGGTTCTGGATCTTTCTCCACACTGGGGACAGGAGGAGTCTCCTGATGAAGCAGACTGGTCCCAGTATGAGGTGATGCACTGTCTGCAGAACCAGTGTCCACAGCTGGTAGAGACTGGATCCTTCAGGACGTCCTGACACAAAGCACAGCAGGACGGCTGCTCCTCCACAGAAACAGGACTCCTCTTCCTCTCTCTGTGAAGACATTTCTTTAGAACTAAAATGATTTGTTGCTTGTTGTTGAAAAATCTCCAGATGTGTCCGACACTGTGTAGAAGCTCAGATGGTCACAGAGAACAGTAAAAGTGTCGTTACTTTTCTGTTTTGAATTCAGCTTTCAGTCAGTAATGAAGATGATGCTTCCTTTTATTACATCTCCTCTGCTTTCAGAAAAATCAGGCCTCTCCATATATGCTGTACTGCTCCTTCATACTCCCGTATATGATTAATTGTGTGGGGAAACATTTACAAAACAAATACATATCCAATCTTCATCCTACAAAAAAGAGCTATTCGAATCATATATAAAACTGCATACAGAGAACCAGCCAACCCATTCTTCATTAAACTCAAAATATTAAAATTCAAAGATTTGACTGACTACAATTCAAATTGTTTTTAGAGCACATAATAACCAATTGCATAGAAATATCCAAGAGCAGTTTCAACTACGAGAAAACACCTTTTTCAGAGGAATATCAATGTTTAGTAAACCGTTAATAATAGTTCCAGTTAAGTTCCACTATATAACAACCCAGGGTGTTATCCTGTGGAACAACAGTAAAATCGATTTAAAGTTATGTAACAACTTATTGCAACTGAAATTTCTATTTAAAAAAAGAATCCTTGACGGATATGAGCTGGAACAGTGATTTTCTTTTTTATTGATTTTTATGTATTTTATGTTGAGTATGTATATATATATATTTAATTGTTTACCTTGTTATAGTCAACCCAACAGATTATGAACTTTAAACAATTTAAGTAGTTAAAATATATATCATTGAAGTGGGGGTAGGACAAGAAAATTTATTCCAACTTCTTCCTACCCCCTTTTTTGTTGATTGTTTTTTGTTGGTTTTTTGGTTGTTGTCTTTTAACATGTTTTATAAAGAGTTCAAATTTTTTTTTCAAAAGTAGCTGGGTTGAAACAAACAGTAGTTACTACAGAAAACCTCCATACTAGTATGGGTCTAACAGTATTCGTACCGGACCGTTTTGGTACAGGACTTTCAGAACGGTGCTCATGTGTGCACATGAATGCAATCTTTAACGTCATATATTAGGCTTGTTTTGTGTGTGGAACATGTGTAAAATCTGCCGTCACTGAGTCCTACATGCCAACTTCTCCCCCTCAACTCTCTGGCCCAATCCCAAAGTCCACCCTCATAGACTTTGAGGCGCGTTCCGTGAGGGTTTAGGGCTGTCCCGCTGTCAAATCTTAAAGTGCGTGAGGGCTCTCTTGCGGACATTTTGAGCAGTACGCATTTCTGCAGACTTTGCCTGAGGGAATTGCCCACAGTTCATAGCGGTATGACATGAAACACAGGGGTTATCAGGGGAAGCCCAGAAGCGCGAGAAAAACCCCGGCAAATCCGCGTTATAAGAGAAGAAGAAAAACAGTAAACAAAAAAGCATCGACACCTACGCTTATGTCAACATTGTTAGATGGTTGTGTCCACCATGATGTCTGTGGGCCCCACTTTGCCTTACAAAGCATTTTTTCCCCAGTTGTCATTAACAGAAAAAGGCTACCAGGCGGTGGCAATTTATGTTAATATCTTATATTTGTCTTCATCCTCAATGCATCAACTTCTATCAGGTCAGTTTACAGTGAAAACTGTTCTCTTACCTTGTATCTGAGGGTCCGGGTTCATTACTGAAAACTAGAGGAGGCTCTTTGGACCGATCACTCTTCATAGACAGACAGCTGGACACTGCTGACTCTGCTCTCTGTCTGTTAGAATCAATTCTGTAAATAACAAGATGTTTTTATTTATATCACTTGATAAATTCTTCGCTAAAAGCCATCTGAAACAATTAAAATGTTAATTGATGAACAAAACAGAAAGATGCCTGCAGTTGGTGAATAGACATTCAAAGCATTGTGCAGAAGCTCCGATAGGGAAATCCTACTGAAAGAAAGAAGGGAGGAGACCAGACAGAGAAAAGGGTTGGGGGGAGAGGTGCAGAATGCGAGAGCAAAGAGGAGGAGATGGGTTGTGTGGGTATTTATGGAAATGCCAGGAGGGATTTGATTGATGTGTGATCCCGCTCAAGCCAACCTGATGTCAGAAATTGAACCTTCCCTCATCCAGGACAAGGGCTAGCCACTAGCTAGGACATGCACATGTGGTAACAAGATTGACATCCCTGGCTGCTTATGAGCACTGTGCACGTCTCTCCTCCAGGACTCGCAGACGCTGTCTGTCACGCCAAGAGGAGTCAAGCTGGTTGTGTCCACCATGATGTCTGTGGGCCCCACTTTGCCTTACAAAACATTTTTTCCCCAGTTGTCATTAACAGAAAAAGGCTACCAGGCGGTGGCAATTTATGTGAAGGCATTGAATGCATTGTCACTACTGTTGGCCTATCAGGCTCAATTAGAAGACAACATGTCTACATCGCCCACCCCAGCCTTGTGTGAGGAACTGTATGTGGTAATGGACCTCTGCCTGAACCTCCACAGATCTGCTGTCCAAACCTCTAGAAGAGCTATGGCCCTGATGAGGGTGGCTCTCAATATCCCTGTGGTCCCGAAAAGGTCATTCGGCCCGGCGGTGATGCTATGGGGTTGCAAGGAAAAGAAGAGAGAACTTGAAGCATTACAGCTTTGTCTCCCCAGGATGGTGTCTATCCTTCTCCTCATACTGCGCCCAAGCCGAGGCCCATCCAGCTTATCGCAAGCCCGAGTGTCACCCCTAACCAACGGTGGGTGCCCGGCTCAGAGCAATGTGCCTGAGCTCAAAGGTGCATGGGCAAATTTCAGTTTTATTGTTCATATGTAGGTTAACACAGGGTCAACAATACAATGAAATGAATGATAAGAGAGAAACAAAGGTCACCCCCAGCAATGCAAACAAGTAAATATTTATATGGCTATCTCGGGCACAAACTGGACTGCTCACATTGGGAAAAGAGTGTGTTGCTCCCATCTCAAAACATCACATTTATAGGCCTATCTTTAGATTCAAAATGTGGTTGTTGGCGGGAAGGGTGGAAGCTTTTCGGGCTTGTCTGGCACTTTTTCGCAGAGGAGCTCTTCTGAGGTTCAGTGTGCTTCCGGCTGCTGGCTCTGATGGCATCAGCACTTGTTGTCGTTCCTCTCTGTCACTTATACATGAGGCCGTTTCAGCCATGGATTGCGTCATTCAAACTGAACGCGACGCACCACCGCTGGGTTTTGGTTTCCATGGCATGCGTCCCTACTCTGCACCCTTAAAGATGCATTGCTTTTCTGAGCGCAGGTATTGGTATGGGAACAGTCCTGGTGAGGAAAGTTACGAAAGATGCCTTTCTGGAAGGCTGGGGGCGGATGCCACGAATGAAGCCAGGGCAGTAAATGGCACATGGAGCTCTTACATATATAGTTATATCAACAGACACGGTGGGGCTGTGTTCACTTCATCTGCACACAGACTGATAATGTGAAGCAGTTCTAACCTGTTGTCACTGATGCCATGTATGTATTGGGGTTAGTGAACAGGGGTCAGATTTATTGTTCAGGGACAACCCTCGTTACATAGATTGTAAACTCTACAGCAAGGTAGGTTGGATACATTGGCGCACGAGTGGCCACGTGTCCTGCTGTACGCCTTTGTATTCCCTTTTTCATTAGAGCTTAGAGAAGGGATTTCCTCAGATTTTGATAGCCCCTCGCTGGCCAGGGAAACACTGGATAGCAGAGATATTTCACTGGACAGTTGTCGCCTCTGCCCCTCAGCAGCGATCTCCTATTGCAGAATGCAGCAGAGAGATATTCCCTCCTCACCCAGTGCGCCTATGTGGGTAAAAAAGCTGGATTCAGGAAATCAGAGCAGCTGTTTGTGTCTTAGGCCACCCCATCCTTAGGATAAACCCTTACAAAGCAGCATTTATCACACTGGATTTTGGGGGCTATTGATATGGCCTACAATAGCAAGGGGTTGTTGTTGGTGATTTTGTCTGCTCAGTCCACTGTGTTTCTGTTTAACTAGATTTTACAGGCTGGATGTTACTGCACCTTCACTGACTCACACAGTTTGGCCATAGGTTAGATGCCTCAGGTGCCTATCTCGCTAGCTGTTAATGTCAGGACAGGCACAGTGTAAAATAGCTTTCTGGGCACAGCATGGGAAGTGTGTCCCACAGTGAGATACTTCACTCCTGTCCTCTGAGAACCGAGTATAATCATTTAACCCAACGTTTGTTATGAATAAAATCTCAACTCGTCCTGCTGCTCCTTTAAAGTAAAAGTCTCCATTAAAGAGACGTGATTATGTCCTTCACTGTCTTACAGTCACTCTGGGCAGCTAAGCATGAGTTAGATTTCAACTGAGGTTAGACATGGTCTAAGTCTCACATAGCATGTGTGTGTGGTGTTACAGATTCAAGTCCAGACAGTTCCCTTTACGATTCCTGCCACTCTCTGCTGTCAACAATCAAATGAGAACAATTCATATATTAAAAAAACAAACAGTGGTCCAAATCTACATGGGACCATTTTCTGTCGTTTTTTCATCCATTTTGAGCTCAAAGTCCCACATACTTTTTTAATGATTCAAAGCAGATTTGGAGTTAATATGAGAAAATTTATGACACATTTGAGGCAGATTCTTTCAGACTTTAAATAGTTCTAAATCTTTACAGTGACGTCAACATGAGGCCAAACATGCGGCCAATACATGAAAATGAAAATAGTTTGAAACAGTATTTGCACTAATAGTTCTGCATCAGGAATGTTAATATCTTATATTTGTCTTCATCCTCAATGCATCAACTTCTATCAGGTCAGTTTACAGTGAAAACTGTTCTCTTACCTTGTATCTGAGGGTCCAGGTTCATTACTGAAAACTAGAGGAGGCTCTTTGGACCGATCACTCTTCATAGACAGACAGCTGGACACTGCTGACTCTGCTCTCTGTCTGTTAGAATCAATTCTGTAAATAACAAGATGTTTTTATTTATATCACTTGATAAATTCTTCGCTAAAAGCCATCTGAAACAATTAAAATGTTAATTGATGAACAAAACAGAAAGATGCCTGCAGTTGGTGAATAGACATTCAAAGCATTGTGCAGAAGCTCCGATAGGGAAATCCTACTGAAAGAAAGAAGGGAGGAGACCAGACAGAGAAAAGGGTTGGGGGGAGAGGTGCAGAATGCGAGAGCAAAGAGGAGGAGATGGGTTGTGTGGGTATTTATGGAAATGCCAGGAGGGATTTGATTGATGTGTGTTCCCGCTCCAGGAACTCTGCTAGTTAGCGGCACTTCACTAGCAAATACCACAATCAACAGATGCAATATATGAATAATTAGTTGAAGAACAAAATAGAAAAATGTACATCTGTGTTTTTATTAGCATCAGCATTGAGTCCCTTAAAGTTTTCTTTCTCTCAACAGAATGGAGCATCTTTCGATGTAACGATTAACATAAAATTCTGTGTGGACATTGAAAGAAAAAACTGTATATCCTAACAACAAACCACAAATACTGTAACTAAGTGGGTTAAAGACTGTATCAACCGCAAGAAATTGGCATTTAAGAACCAAGAAATTGAAAGTGAAAATTGTGCAACAGAACTTAATCACTTGCTCAGGGAAGCCAGGAGGAGACAGCGAGGAGGAGTTTTATAGAAGGCAATGTGGTGGTGCAGTGGTTAGCACTGTCACCTCACAGCAAGAAGGTTGTGGGTTCGAACCTTGGTCGTGTTCTCCCTGTATCTGTGTGTGTTCACTGTCCAAGGTTAATTGGCGTCTCTAAAAAAAATTGTCCTTAGGTGTGAGTGTGGTTGTTGGTCTATGTGTGGCCCTGCAATGGACTGGCGACCTGTCCACGGTGTACCCCGCCTTTTGTCTGATGTAAACTGGGATTGGCTCCAGCCCCCTGCCATCCTGTATGCAGGATAAGCTGTTGACGATGGATGGAGTTTTACAGAAATTAACTTAAAGAAACTATGGGACACGAAGGTAATTACTAATATGACACCAGCTCAAAAATGCATCAGTACCTCTGATGACCTGCAAAAAGCTTATGACCTGAATGGTGACCTTCTATCTGAGATTAGATTCTTGGGACTTTTCCTCTGAATGGAAGAATGTTTTAGAGACACTTTCTGTCACAGAACAGGATGCAAGGCGTGTTAGAACCTCAGGAGGTCAGATTACTTTTTAAAGTCCTATGTACTAACAAGGCCACTGGGCCAGATGGACTATTATATTCCTGCTAAAGACATGTGCAGAGGAGCTGACACCTGCATGGTGCCCCATCTTTCAAAAATCAGTACACTCGCACACCTTGTGGAAGAATTCAGTAATTACACCTGCACCCAAAAACCCTTGCCTAAAGGTGAATAATGATTTCAGGCCTGTGGCACTGACATCCATTGTCATGAAATGTCTTGAGAGGACAACGGTGCCACTGCTTAAGTAAGATGTTTGTGTGCTTTTAGATCCTTTTCAGTTTGCTTGGCGGGGCACAGATGACGCTATGAGCAGCATCTCACATCTGGTCAGTAAACACCTTGAGGACCCCAAGACCAACTTACGCATTTGTTGATTTTAGTTCAGCTTTTAACACTCCTCCAGAAAATGAAACACATGAATGTTAACTCTTTAATTCTCAACTGGTATTTTACTTTTTTAACAAACTGTACTCAAACAGGTCAGAGTGAATAATACTCTCACGGAGCCCAGGCCAATCAGCACTGGTGCCCCTCAGGGTTGTGTCAGCTCTCCAGTCCTCTTTACACTGTGCACTAATGACTGCACTAGACTCCCCCCTAAAATTATATTATTACATTCTCAGATGACTCAGCAATCCTCGGCCTTATGCACAAAGATAGAAGCCCAGCAGCGTACAGAAATTGAGGAATTTGTCCAGTGGTGTAAGAGAACTATCTTGTGCTAAATGTGATTGAGACTGTGGTGCAACACATGGGCTGTTGGATAGTTCAATATGCCATAAGCTATTGGGCTGTGCAACATGTTAGTTAAGCAATACACAAGCTATTAGATTGTTCAATATGTCACTTGTTCAATACATAGGCTATTGGGGTTGTGCAATATCTCATTGTGCAAGGGTTGTGCTACATTTGTGAGGAAAGCAGCCGACAGTGTTGTTCAATCAAAAACTGCCAAGATGTTTATTATTATTATTATTATTATTATTATTTTGTGTTGTCTTTGTAAAGTTGCAGAATGGACCGAGTCCAAAACAAATTTCCCTAAGTATATCTTATCTTATCTAATTGTTTTTCAAATACACTAGCTGGCCTTTTCCTTAAAAAGACAAATACAGCTTTTATTTTTAGGAGTGCATTGACAACTGGTAACAAGCCTACTTAAGATTACAGACCTTTCTTTACTCAGTATCCCACCCAGCTTCTGGTACAGACCATGGTTTTCTCTCACCTCAACTATTGCAATGCCCTCCCAGCAGGTCTTCCAGCTTGTACTGTGAGATCCCTACAAATGGTTCAGAATGCAGCAGCATGTCTGGTTTTTGATCAAGCTTAAAGGAATCATGTCACTCCATTACTCAGTGACCTCCACTGGCTCCCCGTGGCCTCCCGAATCAAATTCAAGTCACTAATGCTTGCATACAGAGCTACTACTGGGTCCGCATCATCTACCTAAACTCCATAATACAAGTTTACATTCCTTCTCAGCCACTACGCTCCTCCAACGAACACCACCTGGCTCTGCCATCCCCTTCACGCAAAGCAATCTCAGCCCCGGCAGTTATCATCTGTGACAACACGATGGTGGAACAAGCTACCACAGGCTATCAGAGCAGGGGCGTCCCTCTCTAACTTCAAGAAGCTCCTGAAAACTCATCTCTACCGAGAACACTTATTATAACACCTCTTACTTTTAACATGCACTTCCTATGCTCTTCTTCTTCTATCTCCTTACAATTCTCTTGTATTGATTGCACTCTTTTGTTAGCTCTTACTTCTGTCCATAGGTATTTACCCCATTGATGCTCTAACTAGTATGTATTGTCAGTTGTAGATCTTGTGCTGTATTGATGCTTCTATGTTGCACCTCAAATGCATGTCGCTTTGGATGAAAGCGTCTGCCAAATGAGTAAATGTAAGTGTACAGACATCATGGAGCATAAATGCTTTTTTGCCTTCCTTTGGTGTGAGAGACCCAGGTTCAATCCCCTGCTGTGACACTTCTACCACTGTGTCCCTGAGCAAGACACTTAATCCCTTGTTCCTCCAGAGGCGTGCGACCTCTGACACAATGAAGCACACCGACCACTATTAAGGGATACAGACTGATTCAATAGCCGCTTTCACACAGAGATCTTGCAGTCAATGCGGAAAAATGTTCGCCAATATGCTACAGTCGCTCATTCATACAGAACAAAATCTTGCAGCATAATCCCGCAACTGTGTGTGTGCTTCACATAACAATCAGGTGTAATTTTGCATGCCTGCAGAGAATAGCATGCACCTCCAAATACTGCTTTTAAACACTATAATACTCTTTATGGGGTTCATTAATGGCAGTGTTTCCCATATATTGATTTATTTGTGGCAGCCCGCCACAATATCAACGCTGACCACCACATGTTGATTGTTGATTTTTTTTTTTTACCAGGCCTATTTATAATCGTATTTGATTGCAGAGCTGCATGCAGCGCATATATTCCTCTCATATTTCTCTCTCTTTCTCATATGAACACCTTTGCAGAAATCAGTCCAACACAACGCTGTCAATGTGGGAGACCCAGCCATACCAATATAAACCCTGTTACTGCTGAATGACAGAAGCTAAGCAGGTTTGGGCTTGGCCAGTAGGGGGCAGTCTTCCCTCTGGTTCTAATAATAATGCCCCAGTGCAATGATGGGACACTGTGCCGTCCTTCAGATGAGACGTTAAACTGTGGTCATTAAAGATCTCTTGGCACTTGTCCCAAAGAGTAGGGGGTTCCCCATTGTCATGGCAAAATTCCCAACCTGGCTTTTGCCATCTAATCATCCCCTGTAGTAATTGGCTCAATGTTTCTCTGCCTCAAGCTGATGTGTGGTGAGCGTTCTGGTGCTAAACGGCTGCTGTGCATCACCCAGGTGGGTCCTGCAGTGGGTGGTGAAGGCAGCAGAGCCGGCCATTGGGACAACACTACCCCCCCTCGAGGACACCTACATTAAAGAGGTGGTATTATGGTTTTTGGCTTTTTCCCCTCTCCTTTTTTGTGCATGTAATAGGTTTGCAAAGTGAAAAAGCCGTTTGTAGTCCAGCCTTTACTTCCCTTTCTTGTGATGTCACAATGAAAATACGTGTCATAATGCTCGCTGAGCGACTACTCCGACACGCATTCAAGAACAGCGGTGGAAAAACAGCGAGCTGCAGCACACAGCTCTCCTCTCCTTCCAAACACTAGCTACCCTCCAGGCAGTCAGTGGACATGAAGTTGTTCCTGTGATGTAGAGACAGAGCTCAGTTAAAACTTTATGGATGAAAGATACTTTTGTTACAGATTAATAACTCACCACTCTGAAACTCTCGCTCCAGTCCAAATTGCATACCTGGTTGGCAACATGTAGCCTACAGGTGAATCGAAGCTGTTTATCGTATTTTCGCTGACCCGCCCTTCTCCGGAGGAGGTCTAGCACGCTGGTGCGACTACGCAGAAGAGGACACCACACGCTTTCTCTCCAATGTGCAACAAACTGAATGAACTTCAGCTACTGGTGGGCCTACAGAGCGGATCAATGTAAATTGTCCGTACTTGTATAGCGACTTTCTAGTCTTTTCAACCACTCAAAGCGCTTTTACACTACATCTGCATTCACCAGTAATACACATTCATACACTGAGCCTAAGTGCTCACACTCATTCACACTCATTCATACACTGGCGGAATAGCCGCCAGGGTCAAATCGGGGTTCAGTATCTTGCCCAAGGACACTTCAACACGCAACCAGGGAGCCAGGGATTGAGCCACCGACCTTCCGATTAACGGCCAACCCGCTCTACCTCCTGAGCCACAGCCCACAATGCGACAGTGATTCAGCAGTACTGCTCTCATGACCTGGAATATTTACTGATACACTGTAAACCATTTAACTTTCCTCGCGAGTTTGCTAGCTACTTTCTTCTCAGTGCCAGAACAGTTTCTTGGAAGACACTGACTGTCATGCCCCCCTCCCCAAAAACACACATGCAAAAAACAAACACACACTCCTGACCCCATACTTTACAACAACGCTCAAGTGTGCTTTATGCTTATGATTGTTATGAATCATTCTTATGATTCTAAATCTGACGCATCCAGTGAATGGTCTGAGGGCTGTATTGCTATCGTAGTATGTTGTGATTGGTTGTCTGTTCTTCACGCACCATGGCCTGTACGAAACAACATTTCGTTCAGCCTTATACTTGTATGTGAAGAATGACAATAAGGTTTAACTTTGATTTTGACAGCGTGTACAACCATTTTGTATGTATTTACTTATACAATGAACTTGTGCCTTGATGTTTTGTGAGGTAAGAATATTCAAAAGAGACTTAATACTGAACATTATGATCAGCATGACATAAGTAATTGATATAGAAAACAGCAGATAGTTGTAAGTAGTTGTATATAATAATTTCCATCAATGTGTCTAAGCATTTGCAATTTGTTCAAAATAATGAGAACTTGCTTTTATGATGTGCACAAGTGAGAATTTCAATTCTGATCTGACAAATGCACCAAAGCGACTGAGAAAAACTGTAATAATATGTTGTGTGTGTAGCATGAAGGGACTACACATTTTGTTTTGCTATGCAGCCTTGTGCTGTATAATAAGAAAAAAAACACCCTGTACCTTTTACCATGTACCTTGAATGAGGTTCTCTTACTTTGTGCCTGAGGGTCCAGGTCCATTACTGAAGACTAGAGGGGACTCTTTGGACCGGTCACTCTTCATAGACAGACAGCTGGATGCTGCAGACTCTGCTCTGTCCTCCTCTTCCTCCACACAAAGACTCATCTTCTGGACTTCAGTCAGTCTGAGAGGTGAAACAAGTAACACTGACTGTGAGCTCAGAACACAAGAATCAAGAGAAACAAGAGTGAGAGAACAGGAAATTCCACTCACACACCAAGTTTTGAGTTCACTTTAACCTTTCCTCTACAGGAAGAAAACTTTACATTACATTAACTTCTTTAGCTGACACTTTTATCCAAAGCGACTTACAATTGTTATACATCTCAGAGGTCGCACGTCTCTCGAGCAATTAGGGGTACACTGTACTATCACCACCCCTGTTGCTTTGACAGTAAAATAATAAAAATGTTGGACTAACACTCACCCTGCAGTTTTCCTCCTTCTGCTCTGTCGACTCAAAAAGGATTCTGAACTGACTGAACTCTTTTAGCTTCAGGTATCTCCCTATTCTCCGGTGACTCTGTGCATTTGTGTGTGTGTTTAACATGGTGTGTTTATGAGCGTACATATTTACATATATAGCCTACTATATACGCACTATTCACTGCTCACTGTGTATAGTTACTGTTTACTGTGTATAGTTTTGTGTATATTGGGTGAATGGTCTGACGGCTGTGCTGCTGTATCTGGTTATTTGTAGTTGTCTGTTCTTTATGCACCATGGCCTGTACAAAACAACATTTCATTCAACTATATACTAGTATGAAAAGAATGACAATAAAGTTTGACTTTATTTAACTTTGATTTTGACAACGTGTTCAATCATTTTGCAAGTAGTGACTTATACAATGAACTTATGCATTGATGTTTTTGGGGGGGTAAGACTATTCAACAAAGAACTAGACTAATACATTATGATCAGCGTGACATAAGCTATTGATAATGTAGGAAACAGCAGACAGTTGTACATACTCATTTGCATCAGTGTGTCTAAGCATTTGTAATTTGTTCAAAATAATGAGAAATTGCCTTTATGATGTGCTTTAAGTAATGCACATCAAAAAGTAGGCTGCACAAGTAGTTTTGAGAATTTCAATTCTGATCTGACAAATGCACCAAAGCGACTGAGAAAAACTGTAATAATATGTTGTGTGTGTAGCATGAAGGGACTACACATTTTGTTTTGCTATGCAGTCTTGTGCTGTATAATAAGAAAAAAAACACCCTGTACCTTTTACCATGTACCTTGAATGAGGTTCTCTTACTTTGTGCCTGAGGGTCCAGGTCCATTACTGAAGACTAGAGGGGACTCTTTGGACCGGTCACTCCTCATAGACAGACAGCTGGATGCTGCAGACTCTGCTCTGTCCTCCTCTTCCTCCACACAAAGACTCATCTTCTGGACTTCAGTCAGTCTGAGAGGTGAAACAGTGACACTGACTGTGAGCTCAGAACACAAGAATCAAGAGAAACAAGAGTGAGAGAACAGGAAATTCCACTCACACACCAAGTTTTGAGTTCACTTTAACCTTTCCTCTACAGGGAGAAAACTTTACATTGCACACTGCACTGTTACAACCCCTGTTGCTTTGACAGTAAAATAATAAAAATGTTGGATTAAAACTCACTCTGCCTCAGCCTTCAGGTTTCCTCCTTCTGCTCTGTTGATTTAAAAAGGATTCTGAACCTTTTTGTTTTCTTCAGTATCACAGTAACCCACTGTCTGTACATCCATGCTAACATTACATTTATTCATTTAGCTGACACTTTTATCCAAAGCGACTTACAATTGCTATACATCTCAGAGGTTGCACACCTCTGGAGCAACGAGGGGTTTAGTGTCTTGCTCAGGGACACAATGGTGGATGTCTCACAGTGGGAATCGAACCCAGGTCTCCTGGCAAGGCCAAAGGCAAGCATCTTATCTATGTGCCATCACCTCCATTCACAGTTAAAAGCGGATTCAAATACTTTTAATGGAGATACTTTGACTAAATGTGAACAAAGAAAGACTAAAAATCACAACAGCACATCTGATCAGCTATTTGGGGTCTCTCCCTCCTGATGGCTTTAATTGTTTCTGAATGTTCTTTATCTGACTGGACCTTAAGTATTTGAGTAGTGAAATCTAATGATTCTTGTTTGTTGTGAATCTCTTGAATGTTTCCACAGTGTAACGTATAGATTTGTTTCTTTCCTCCAGGCGAGAGCGAAGCAGCTGTATAACGCTGGCTATAAAACGCCGACTCACCTGGCGAACGCTGACCCTGCTGTTCTGTCCAAGATGAACGAAGACTTGTTAGTGAAAACACATGGAAAATATTCCACGTGTTTTCACTAACAAGTCTTCTCTCCCACACACACACAGAAGATGTGTAAATGCCTCTGTAGCTCAAATTAAATTCTCAGGTTCACTATTTACATGTTTGCCCACATGTAGCAGAGAGCTTGTCTGGGTTATTGTTGGTGGGATGTGGCGTCTGCACTCTCTAGTTGTAGTTGAACCAGCTACCCTTCATTGGAATCAGGTGTACTGATGCAGTCGCAGCAAAGTGTTGCTGACTTTAACAACAAAGAATCTCTGTTCACCAATGAACTTGAAATGTGAGTTAAATGTAGGCCAACTGACATCAGGGGCACGTTCAGATGTGCAGCGTTTTGCTACGGTTTTCAGGTTAAACAACATTCTTTGAAATGGTGTGCAACCATAGACAATATGTTACTGGATGAAGCCAGCCCGATGATTTGAATGGAGAGCAGTGAAGTCAGTTTTGGACCAATAAAATACAAACCCGATTCCAAAAAAAGTTGTGACACTGTACAAATTGTGAGTAAAAAAGAAATGGAATAATTTACAAATCTCATAAACTTATATTTTATTCACAATAGAATATAGATAACATATCAAATGTTGAAAGTGAGACATTTTGAAATCTCATACCAAATATTGGCTCATTTTGGATTTCATGAGAGCTACACATTCCACAAAAGTTGGTACAGGTAGCAATAAGAGGCCGGAAAAGTTAAAATTACATATAAGGAACAGCTGGAGGACCAATTTGCAACTCATTAGGTCAATTGGCAACATGATTGGGTATAAAAAGAGCCTCTCAGAGCGGCAGTGTCTCTCAGAAGTCAAGATGGGCAGAGGATCACCAATTCCCCCAATGCTGCGGCGAAAAATAGTGGAGCAATATCAGAAAGAAGTTTCTCAGAGAAAAATTGCAAAGAGTTCTAGCACAGAGCACAAACACCAGCTTATTCCACAAAATCAGATTATGGTTGAAATCGTATAATCAGCAGAAGGCATGCCTAGGACACAGAGTGAGAGCAGTGCAGTCAAAAACAATCAGTTAAATAAAAATCCACCAAAAGCTGAAAGGATGGAAAGCGGTGGTCGTGGTGGCGTCGATCTCTGACGCTCTCTGGTGAAACTTTTGTATTCTAATTGGTGTCTATTTCTGTTGATGATAAAAATGTTGGTAAACGTTCAAGCTTTCTTATCTGGCCCAAGTCTTGAATGTTTTTACACGAAAACCTGTTTTTGAAGCATATCATATAGAATGGATTCTATTTGATATTGATTAGTGATATTCTAGTAGAGGATTGAATTGGTTTCATTTGTAGTGAACAAATGAGGGTACTTTGTATTAAAGTTTGAGAACTCTAGCTGCAAAATTCAGTGAGTTATAGTTGCTCAAGCAAAAACTCAAGCAGTTAAAACACAGGTTCATTTTTAGGACGATGTATTTAAGGTAAAATAATAATTACGGAGCTGGAGGAGGGGGTTAATGTTCTGAGAAACTCTAAATTTACTAAAGTAAAGTCATAGATTAAAGTGATAAATATGGATTAAACTATTTTATTGTGAAATACAGTAAATCTCTCTGTGAAGGAGTCAAACGGCTTTCCAAGTCTTTCTTATGCTCAGAGTAAAATTAAGATTTTTGACAGAAAGTAAAACACAAATATCCAATTAAATGTGTTAATCTGCAGAGGCACTTTGGGTTCAGGACATCTGATTGACATGAAGTCCAGGTCCAGGTGGAGGAGGTGTCTGAGTGTGGAGCAGAAGGAGTGGAGGAGTCTCAGTGTGTCTGCAGAGACTGTGTAGAAGGACAGAGCAGCAGCAGAGCAGTCCAGATCCACTGATGATCCTCTGTCACATCCAGAGGAACACACAGGGATGATGGTGGACTTGACTTTGTGTCTGACAGTGGAGCTGATCTCAGAGCAGTTCAGACTGCAGCACTGTTGGGATTCCTCTGTCAGTCACTGCTGGATGAAGCTCTCCTCTCCACTCTACCTCCCAGTAACATGGCCCAGTCAGAGCCTCTCCACACACAAGCTGATGCTGCTGCTTCAACCTCTCTGGATCATCAGGACACAGCTGATCCTCTCTCAA